>NC_062521.1:26853773-26866273 GCF_022655615.1 Tachysurus fulvidraco | reverse complement strand
CATTCATAAACTAGACACTAGAGTTCATATTGCATAGTGTAAATACATGTATGTATGTTGTATATGGGATTTGGAACACATCAAGTCTCTGTATGAGTCTGTATGAGTTATTTCTGTAGAAACAATAAGGTTTAGAACATAACATGAGTGTGTAGTGTACTGTAAGTGTGTAGTGTATGTGAGTATTGTGTAGTGTAATAAGTAGTGTAAGTGTGTTGTGTAAGTGTGAAGTGCATGTGATTATCGTGTAGTGTAAGTGAGTACTGTGTAGTGTGTAGTGTAAGTGTGTAGTGTAAGTGTGTAGTGTAAGTGAGTATTGTGTAGTGTGAGTGAGTAGTGTGTAGTGTAAGTGTGTAGTGTAAGTGAGTATTGTGTAGTGTGAGTAGTGTAAGTGAGTACTGTGCAGTGTGAGTGAGTAGTGTGTAGTGTAAGTGTGTAGTGTAAGTGAGTATTGTGTAGTGTGAGTGAGTAGTGTGTAGTGTAAGTGTGTAGTGTAAGTGAGTATTGTGTAGTGTGAGTAGTGTAAGTGAGTACTGTGCAGTGTGAGTGAGTAGTGTGTAGTGTAAGTGTGTAGTGTAAGTGAGTATTGTGTAGTGTGAGTGAGTAGTGTGTAGTGTAAGTGTGTAGTGTAAGTGAGTATTGTGTAGTGTGAGTAGTGTAAGTGTGTAGTGTAAGTGAGTATTGTGTAGTGTGAGTAGTGTAAGTGTGTAGTGTAAGTGAGTACTGTGCAGTGTGAGTGAGTAGTGTGTAGTGTAAGTGTGTAGTGTAAGTGAGTATTGTGTAGTGTGAGTGAGTAGTGTGTAGTGTAAGTGTGTAGTGTAAGTGAGTATTGTGTAGTGTGTGTAGTGTAAGTGTGTAGTGTAAGTGAGTACTGTGCAGTGTGAGTGAGTAGTGTGTAGTGTAAGTGTGTAGTGTAAGTGAGTATTGTGTAGTGCGAGTGAGTAGTAGTGTGTAGTGTAAGTGTGTAGTGTAAGTGAGTATTGTGTAGTGTGTGTAGTGTAAGTGTGTAGTGTAAGTGAGTACTGTGCAGTGTGAGTGAGTAGTGTGTAGTGTAAGTGTGTAGTGTAAGTGAGTATTGTGTAGTGCGAGTGAGTAGTGTGTAGTGTAAGTGTGTAGTGTAAGTGAGTATTGTGTAGTGTGTGTAGTGTAAGTGTGTAGTGTAAGTGAGTACTGTGCAGTGTGAGTGAGTAGTGTGTAGTGTAAGTGTGTAGTGTAAGTGAGTATTGTGTAGTGTGAGTGAGTAGTGTAAGTGAGTAGTGTAAGTGTGTAGTGTAAGTGAGTACTGTGCAGTGTGAGTGAGTATTGTGTAGTGTAAGTCAGTAGTGTAAGTGTGTAGTGCATTTGATTATTGTGTAGTGTAAGTGTGTAGAGTAAGTAGAGTAGTGTGGAGTGTAATTGTGTAGTGTGTAGTGTAAGTGAGTAGTGTAAGTGTGTAGTGTAAGTGAGTAGTGTGTAGTGTAAGTGAGAAGTGTGTAGTGTAAGTGTGTAGTGTAAGTGTGTAGTGTAAATGAGTACTGTGTAGTGTACAGTAAGTGAGCAGTGTGTAGTGTAAATGTGTAGTGTAAGTGTGTAGTGTGTAGTGTAAGTGAGCAGTGTGTAGTGTAAGTGTGTAGTGTGTAGTGTAAGTGAGCACTGTGTAGTGTAAGTGTGTAGTGTAAGTGAGTAGTGTTTAATGTAAGTGTGTAGTGTAAGTGTGTAGTGTGTGTAATGTAAGTGAGTAGTGTATAGTATGTCATTTGGGACACACCTCAGGTTCCTGTAAGAGTTGTTGCCATAGAAACGATAAGCCATTAGGTCAGTGTGTCTGTATAGGCCTGATTTGACCAATCAGAACGGACATTTAATCAGCAATGTTTTTCAGACTGAACTAACAAGGTTTGAGAACACAGCTCTCATTAGATGAAGGTGATGCTTCTGATATATTATGGTTGCCATAGTGATTACTCATATAGAGACTTTATAATGTGGTGAATTTAGAGAGACAGAGAGAGAAAGAGAGAGAGAGAGAGAGAGAGAGAGAGAGAGAGTGAGAGAAAGAGAAAGAGAGAGAGAGCTAGAAAGAGAAGGGGGGGTGGGGTTGTGGCAGGACGAAGACTCTATTATAGCTTCTGCAATGTAAGGGAGACGAAGAACAAACTTGTTATGTGGCCGTTAAAGGTAGCTATAAATGTTTGCCTAAGCTGTGAATTATCTCACTTAAACCATCACATGGTCACAGCAATGACAAGTTAAAGCAGTTGTTGATGTTTGCAGTGCAAAATTTAACCGCAAGGAAAAAATATGCTTATTTATTTTGTTATCCTATATAAAGATCGTTAGACTGACTGAGAATTCTGCCTGCTCTAAATCCCCCTTAGAGATAAAGAAGTTCAGCACAGAGCTACTGATTATTGTCCTACACCAGCATGCCATCGTCTGTACTATAAAATCCAAAAAAAACAGTCAGCTGGTCACAGTTTCCTCTTTATCCTCCTCATCCAGGGCTTTGACTAACAGAGCCTTGGCAGCACTGACAGAAAGGAGGGGTGAAAGTGAAATAAATAACCCTGTAGAACTTCTTATGATGGCTACAAAAGTTTAGCAGCTCATAATCACGTCAGCCGAGTCCTAAATACCAGCTGGAGGCTAACGATGCTGTGAGATGTGGGTCAGTGAGGGAGGAGAAAACAGAGCGAGAGGTGACGAGGGGTTCAACACGTTCCTGCCAATCAAAAGAAGGAACACTAGAGCGATCACATCTCTGCAGGAAGCAACACACACACACACACACACACACACACACACACACATACACACGCGCGCGCATACACACTGAAGTTTTATTTAAAATATTCACATAACTTAAACAAATTCCTAAACAGATTTAAAGTCTACACAAATTCTATGGACATTTTAAATCTATGCTACATCCCAGACGACTAGCTAAATAGCTAACTAGCTAAGGAATTTCCCAGAGGTCATAATAAAATTCAAGCAGACTGAATGCTGCTTAAGACATGAAAAACAAATAGTGTCAAAACAAATCAAGATGTCATTCAGGGTCTGGATTTTGTCTATTGAATTACGGAAATAATGTCAATTATTTAGCAAAAAGCATTCAAGTTCATCCAAACAGAGCCACAGAACTAGAGACTGTCGATTTTTTTTAAATATATATTTAGCCTCTGCTTCTATCTGATGACAAAAACAGATGACAGGACAAGGAAGTGCTATACTATTCCTTTGTGTCAAAACCATAACAGATGTCTGATAGTAAGCTGGAGCTTCAGGATGAATCTAAATATAACATACATTTTCATTTTCTGTGTTTTATCCGTAAATAAAAAATAAATCAAACTTATCACTTATCCGCTGTTTCAGACAACTTTACAATAAAAAATAAATCAAACTTATCACTTATCCGCTGTTTCGGACAATGTTACAGTAAATATAACTAGAATGTACATTTCCTGAAGAAAATGTGAATGGTGCTTGCACGCGGCAAGTTCCCCTCATCGTGTTGAGTGTTTTGGTATATGACATGTCCATGTTGTGCTAACTTTTTGATTTCGCTTATTTTGGGGGCGGGCTACACGTGACGTCAGTTCCCCTCATCGTGCTGAGTGTTTTGATACATGACATAACCATGTTGTGGCAACTTTTTGATTTCACTTATTTTGGGGCGGTGCTACACGTGACATCAGTTCCCCTCATCGGGCTGAGTGCTTTGATATATGACATGTCCATGTTTTGCTAACTTTTTGATTTCGCTTATTTTGGGGGCGGGGCTACATGTGACGTCACGTGAATACCCGGTGGGGGTGCCAATACCTTTGGACAAACGTTGATCCTGAAAAAAAAAAAATTTAAGCTTCCGGACCTGGAATTCCGGAATTCTGATCGCTTATAAAAGTCATAGCACACCTCTCCTTAATGAGCCGGTTGATTTGACACCTCATTCATGGGTCTAGGACAAAAGCTGCAGGACAAGTTCCGCTCCAAAATTTTGTCCGGCACAATAACAAGAATGTTGCTTTGCAAGCACCATTAACTAGATGTTTAAATCCCTAGTGTAGATATCCAGTGCACTCTGGAATTCCCACAATGCGTCACTGTAATGTCCAGACAATTACTAGTTAATTGTTTTTAATCTGTTGTTTTGTGTACATGCCTCAAATCATGCTGGATGTATGGAAACGAATCTTGTTTGTGTTATTCGATTCAATGTTGTTGTTTTTTTTTTTTATAATACTTCAATTAAAATGATAATGCCTAATTTCGATTGATTTATTAAAGTCATTAAAAATGAAAACTACATTTAAAAAAATATTTGAATCCGTCTAAAAATAGGTCGAATAAACGTAGGTCTGGATTATTGTCATTTTATAAGAACAAATTGTAGATGAATTCGACTCGATTCAAGATATTTGAATGTTGTTGTAGGAACCTATTTTTATTATTATTATTTATTTATTTATTTATTTTGAGTGATTTGTTGACATCAGGTCTGTAGACTAGGCTATAATTCCTGTCATGGATAAGTGGCTTGTATGCTACGCTCTTAGCTACTGTTTCTCATGGCTGGAGTTTTTCCATACCATAAGTGGTGTATTTTATTACATCTCTTTCACCTGGAAATGTGAGTTTCCATGTGGAATGGTTATAAAAATCATGTATTTGTACCTGAACTTTTATTATGAAGAATAATTAAATGTACAGCTAATGCTGTAATCAGAAACCAGACTAAATATGAGCACATCAGTCAGATTTGGTTTGGTCTAATTTGTCAAATTAAAAAAATGAAAGAAGAAGAAGAAGGTTTCTGGATACAGTCCCCATTTGTTGGCTTCCAAGAAACAGCAAGAAAGCTGAATTCTAAATAGACCACATTATAAATAGTGAGCTGTCAGTCATCGATTAGCATAAATATTGAAGCATTTCTCTTTCGCTGCTGAAAAAGCTGAACATCCTTCTCATTTGAACAGAAGGACAGACTTCAATTATCCTCTTTAGAAATATTCAGGTCACTCCGCTGTTCAGTCCAGACTCAACTTCTGCATGAAGGAGAAAAGAAAGAAAAAAAATCCTCAGGCTGCTCCGAGAGAATGGTGTATCTGATCAACGTCACTGTGGAGGAGGAGAGGGAGAGGAAGTAGGAGGAGAAGGGGGAGGAGTAGTAAGGGGGTAGGTAGAAGAAGGTGAAGGAGGAGAAGTAGAAGGTGCAGATTGAGTAGGAGGAGGAGAAGAAGAGGAGGAGGAGTAAGAAGAGGAGTCATAGAAGAAGGAGGGGGAGAAGTAGAAGGTGCAGATTGAGTGGGAGGAGAAGAAGGAGTAGTGAGAGGAGAAGAAGAAGGAAGAGGAGCAGATGGAATAGGAGGAGAAGAAGAAGGAGGAGGAGCAGATGGAGTAGGAGGAGAAGAAGGAGGAGGAGGGGGAAAAGATGAAGTAGGAGGAGGAGAAGGAAGAGGAGCAGATGGAGTAGGAGGAGAAAAAGTAGGAGAAGAAGGAGGAGGAGGGGGAAAAGATGAAGTAGGAGAAGGAGAAGAAGGAGAAGCATATGGAGTAGGAGGAGGAGCACATGGAGGAGGAGGAGGAGGAGGAGGAGGAGTGAGAGGAGAAGAAGTAGGTGGAGGTACTGATGGAGTAGGAGGAGGAAAAGGAGTAGTATAAGTAGGAGGAGGTACAGATGGAGTAGGAGGAGGAAAAGGAGGAGTAGGAGGAGCAGATGGAGTAGGAGGAGAAGGAGTAAAGTCACTGTGGAAACATGTCTAATGTCCTGTATTAATGTCTTTCTCAGTGCCCAAGGATGGCCTGAAGAACCAGGCGGCGTTTGAGGAGATGAGGGTGAACTACATCAAGGAGCTGCGACGTTCGGTGGGCAAAGCAACAAACAACTCGGGACAGACATGGCAGCGCTTCTTCCAGCTCACCAAGCTACTGGATGCCATGCATGATGTAAGCAGAAAAACAACAACAACAGAAAAAAGTCTTGTCCAAAATGGCCATCCTCCACAGCGTGAAGTGCCATATGACCTGACAGATATTTATATTTATGTTCTGCAACAGTGATGTCTTTTATTTCTGTTTTGTTTTGTTTTTTATCCATTATTTATTTATTTATTTATTTATTTATTTATTTATTTATTAGACATCTAATCCCACTTTATTTTGTATCCCCGCAGCTGGTGGGAAACTTGTTGGACTTCTGCTTTTACACCTTCCGTGAGTCTCAGGCTCTGAAGGTGGAGTTTCCTGAGATGCTGGTGGAGATCATCAGTGACCAGATACCAAAGGTGGAGTCGGGCCTCACGCACATCCTTTACTTTCACAAGAAGTGACGAAAGCTGAGATGGGGAAAAAAAAAAGGACAAGCGACAAAGAGACGAAGGAACGAATAAAGAATGATGAAGAGGACACGAAAAGCCTCAGAAAGAGGGAAAGAATGACAGAACGAGATGGAGGAAGAGAAGGCACATGTGGGCCAGGCCAGCTTGCTATGCACAACGTCAGGCACGAAAGGCTCCGATGTACGTACGCTAAACTAAACCCACCCCCAATCCCTCAACCCCCTACTCCGACCCCCATGCCAGGACAGATGCAGAGACACACACAGAGAGCGAAAGACAGACAGAAAGAAAGAAAGAAAGAAAGAAAGAAAGAAAGAAAGCCAGAAAGCCGCGGCGAAAGAAAGAGAATGAGATGAGTTGTCTAGTTGTCTGTAGCCAGCCAGTGAACGTTTAGAGTTCCTTTCTCTTTGCCCCCAAAGACAATGCTGACTATCTATGGATATGAAGCCATATGTTTCTTTGGTAAAGCTGTAGTGCACAGGTACAAGTGTATAAATAATACTGAAACACAGTGGTATACGGAGACACGGTAACGTCCTTGCATCTACACGCTACACCCATCCAGTACAGTCCATCCTGCAATCAAATCCTGAGGCATTTCTATCATTTAACTCATCTCAACTCTACACACATACTCTTTGGATTTACAATTTACAGAAAAAGAAGAAGAAAAAAAAAACAATCTAGAAAAAAAAACAAAAAAAAAAACAGTCCATAGTATATTTCTGTAGCAACTGTATCATCATTAACTTTTTTTTGGGGGGTCGTTTGGGGAGTCAAAGCAAGGACATTTTCCAAGGGCTACACTACCTAAAATCTGAAGTGTGTCTAATCGGTGTGTATTAAAGCGCAGAGCAGTGTGCACCATCTCATCCCCATGTTTAAGTGAACAGAACAATCAAACCTGAACGGATATGCAAGCCCTTCTTATTTTAGAGGGAAAAAAATATTCTACTTTTTTTTGTAGTCTTTTTTTTTTTTTGTAGGTACAGTTGAAGGACGCTGAGATCGCATCCCTAAAGTAGATCTGTGGAAAATAACAAAAAACAAAAAAACTGACTGCTGTGATGAGCGAAAAGCACACAAGGGCTTTGTTTTTATGACCTTTAGGCATACGAGATGCTCGCTACACCGCACAATGCTGAATGAAGCCGTAAGACCATCAGAGCAGAATCGGTTTAGGTTTAATGCACTACATCACTGAGATTTTTTTTATTTTTTTTTAATGCAGATTATTAATTAAAAAAAAAAACATCCTATAGTTTGATTCGTTCGATCTGCTGTTCTTTTATCCTCTGTACAATCTATCGCTCCGAAGCGAATAACAAAGGATGTCTGGAGGCATGCAGACAGAAAGACCAACAAGACAAAACAAACGGTGCATCTCCATTCCAGTAGATGGAAGAGTTCCTATTGAGATCGTTTCGAGTTCAAGGAAAACGACACCGGATCTCAGGAGCGAATCCGTCGTGTATATATGATTACTAAAGACAAGAATGTGAGCATTAACTAATGAAGGTTACTCAAGACTCATGACGGAAGTCTAAAGGCTGTTGTTGTGCCATTAATTAGTTTGAGTGAAAGTTTATGCGAAACATATTTTCTAAGAAGGCTTCTGGGATTTTTATTTCCTTTAAAGCTATCGGCTATAGAGAGGAAAAAACTCATTCAATCATTTAACCTTGTCAGATTTGAAGGTTTCACTTTATTCGTATTGCTCCATGTTAACCAAGAAAAAAGTGAACCGAACACACATCTGGATATAACGCGTTCTAATGAACATCTGGAAATTTTTGACTGTAATTCAACCGGACCCTGGAAAGTGTCGACACCCTGCAGCAGTTATTGCTGAATTAAAGATTCAGAATAAAGCGCTATCTGTCTGCTTCCACATACTGTACACGAGCGCCAAAACACCTACTGTTCGCTGGTGACGCTGTGATTGACAAGGGCAAGACAGTATGCCCCACCCACCAAGAGAGCACAGCTTGTAGCTTTGTAATCCATGGAGTCAACAACTAGCCTTAGACTTCCACTATAAATAATTTTCCGTTCTTTTCCAACAAACAGAAAAAGAACGACATTCTTGTTTGAGGTAATCATGTGTATGCTGCAGATAAAATGAGATTTAATTCTCAAAGATTCTCAAAGAAATTCACTTTTTTTTAAATAAATTAATTAATCAGCGACCAGCTTTATTATACATTGCATCTCTTATCCATTGCATTGCATCTTAATTGATGTTTTTTCCATGAAACAGACTTAAGCCACACCCACCAAATTCAGGGACCAATCAGAATGGCCAGAGAGGTCTTTTTTTTAAAAAACAAAACAAAAAAAACCCCCATCTAATTACACTATAGACTGCTACTAAACCAGCTCCCTGTTTTTAGGATATTATTATTATTATTATTATTATTATTATTATTATTATTATTATTATTATTATTATATTAATTAATATAATAATAATAATAATAATAATAATAATAATAATAATAATAATAATAATAATAATAATAATACAAAAAAGGAGCATTAAACATTTTTAGTTTTTTTTAAAGCCAGTCCCTTTGGTACTCTTATTATTATTATTATTATTGTTATTATTATTATTATTATTATTATTAATAATAATAATAATAAAAAAAAAGGTGTAAGATTTTCAGTAGCTGCACATATACAAGTGTTATATATGTACAACATGCAGAAGAAGTAGATCTGCTCATTTCACATGCCTTCAGCTTTTATACAAAAACACTAACAACGCAAAACAGCACTAAAAGCTCCAGTAGCCTCCAGCTTAGAGCATAAACAAACATGAGCAGACAGCTAGAATTATCGTTACTCCTATAGCATATACTCCCACGTTACTGTACGGAGGACAGACGCTTCCTCTCGTACCCGTTTCTGATCAGTCCGCTCGAGGGAAGTCCTACTGATTAACATGTAATAAAGCTGTGGAGGTGAAACAGTGATGCTACTGATGAAAGTAAGAAAAGCTTGAGTTCGTTCTGTAATGCTGTAATGTCGGACGATGATGGAGAGGGAGAGTGTGAAAGGGTAGACGGATCTGAGGGGCGTAGATCGGTGTAGAGGTTTTTGACCGGATTCACACAAACATCTCTACTGTATATCACAAAAATCACTAAAAACACACACACTAATAATTATATTAATGATGATGAGGAATATTTATTCCTCAATAAGTGCAAGTTATTGTTTTTTTTATTATTATCATTATTATTATTATTATTAGTAGTAGTAGTAGTAGTAGTAGTAGTAGTAGTAGTAGTATTGATAATTTTAATAAATAATAATAAATAAATGACAATAACAATGACAAGAATAATAATAATTACATTATTATTCTTGTCATTATTCTTGTCATTATTGTTATTATTTACACTCTTAGTGGGCTTATAGTTAGAAAATATTAGAAATAATAAAAGTAAATATTATTATTTATTTATAAAAGTAAATATGTAATTATTAAAATAATAGTAAGTAGTAGTAAAAAAAACAGTAGTAATAATACCTACAGCAGTAACATACTACTACTACTACTACTACTACTACTACTACTACTACTACTAATAATAATAATAATAATAATAATAATAATAATAATAATTATTATTATTATTATTATTATTATTATTATTATTATTATTATTTTTATTATTATTAAGTATAATAATTATTAATAATAATATTAGTTTGTTTTTGTGATATATTTGGAGACAGTTATGTTTGAGTGACTCGTGTTCTGCCACGTGATTAGCTTCTGATTTGCACAGCAGAGATAATGTGACATAAGACAGAAGACCTGTGTGTGTGTGAGAGTGTGTGTGCGTGTGTGTGCGTGTTAATGTGATGTGTGGGGTGGGTGGGTGGGAACGGGATGAGGCACTTTTCTTCATATTGCCCTGTGTGTGTTACATTAGTTTACATGCTTGAAGTTGTTGAAGTGTAAAATGATGATAAAGTGGGAATGTAGAGAAGCCAGAGCGGTCCTTTCGACCCCAACAGCCCCGTGTCGCTTGTTTGTGTACGTAAACTGCTACTGCGCTGACGAATGATGTGAGAAGTGTGTAAAGGACCTGAAAATAATTTGTCAAATGTTTGATCCTTTTCTCTTTATTATTAATATTATTATAATTTTTTTTATTTTTAAACTTCTGCTCCCTGTTTTTTTTCCAGATTTCTTTTTATATATAAATATATATATATGAGTACATAAATATATATGAATATATGTAAATGAGAATACATGTGGAAAGGTTCATAGGATGTATGGCAAAGTATTTTTGAGAGAAATCTATTTTGCTGGTTTTAAAAAAAAGAAAAAAAAAAGAAAAGAAAAGAAAATAGTACTTTGTCTACAAAGACTAAACAAGATCTTTTTTTTTTGTAAAGTGAATTGTTTATGCATGCGTTCTGAAGATGTTTACAGTGTATTTAAGAAGGGAAACTGTGCCTTTTTATCTCACGTGAGTTACCATTTTACAGTATCTATCTATTGTAAATAAATCAGTGCGTTATTTTGTTGTTTTTTATGAAACATTTCTACTTTTAACCATTTGTTGGGTGTTGAAAGAAAAAATGTTAGCGACTCCCCTTTTATTTCGAATTTTTATTTTGTGTGTGTGTGTGTGTGTGTGTTCAGCTCAATGCCCCTGTAAGTATGAAAGATACGAATGTACATCGACTTGTATGTCTGAGCTACTTTTACAAACTGAATGTGAGATTGATTAAACCTGTTTTTTCCTCACTTTGCTTTTGCTAAGCGAAGGGATTCAAACCCGGTGCTGGCGCATACGGCACGTTAAATGAAACGATAAATTAAATAACAATTCGCCAAACACTTTGCCAAACTTTGCTGTGCTTTTGGTTGCTGCAAATCACTCTGTCATCCAGCGATGGTTCCTTTCGATACAGCCGCACGCTTGAGTAATGCTTAGGTCAAAGAAACAAGAAGAAAAGAAAAGATAGTCCTTCACACCACAGGAAGGACTTTAAAAACACAAAAACATGGAATTTAAGATTCAGACTATAAAGTTTTTTTTTTGTTTTTTTTTTTATTGACAAAGTTGATTTACGACAACCCTAAGAGATTCAATTCTGTTGTGGTGCTGGAGGCGATACACACTCGTAATGTTTGGGTCTCAGAACCATCCAGAAAGCGACGATCTTTGTTTTGTTTCATTAGAAATTTGATTTCATCTTGCACAGAGGTAGCGCTTAACTGTTTTTGTACATTTTTTCTTTTTTTTCTATAATATCGATACTATGCATTTGTATAAAAGCATTTCGCGTCTTTCTGCGACGTAAGGGCAAGGTGTGTATCCTGTCTCAGACCATCACCTTAAACACACAGCTTCTTCTTCTTCTTCTTCTTCTTCTTCTTCTTCTTCTTCTTCTTCTTCTTCATGTCTCTGTGCAGGACTGTTAATTAAGAACAGTCAAAAATCTCCCTTTTTTATTTGTAATTTTTTTTTTGTCCAGTGTGTCAGATGTTAATTTTGTGAAAAATAAAACCCTAATGCTGGATAAAATAGTCCAGATACGAGAGACAAAGCCATATCTCCTCCTCCTCCTCCTGTTTGTGATGAAAATCTGTTTGCTCTTCATATTGGACTTTTTTCTGACAGACTTTTTAATTCTAATGCTTTGTACACTACCGGTTAGCGAAACCCACTTGACTGTATGGAAATATTCAACATCAGCAAACAACAGATGCAACTAGTTCCTCTAAACTGTATATCTTGATTCAGATATTGCGATAACTGTGTTTGGAGAAATATAAAGGGATTCCAATAAATCCACTAACACCTGCATCGTGTGTGAGTCGATATTTTTGGGTTGAATGATGATGAGCACATGAGCTGTAAAATTAAGTCTTACTATAAGGCAAAAGCCACCAGGACAGACTCAGGGAAGGATCGGGGTTAGTGCCAAGGCACAACCAGGACAGACAGAGAACAGATCCTGGACAGAACCAAGACAGACCAAGAAGAGACTGAGGTCAGGCCTAGGGATATACCAAGGAAGGGCCAGGGAAGTACCACATCAGACACAGGAGAGAAACAGTACAGAAACATACAGACCAACTACTGTACATAAACAGGACAGGACCAGGACAGCCTCAGTGCAGACACAAAACAGAACAAA
>NC_062521.1:26831273-26846273 GCF_022655615.1 Tachysurus fulvidraco | reverse complement strand
TAGTATAGAGTAGACTAGAATAGTGTTCAGTGAGTAGAGTAGAGTAGAGTAGAGTAGTGTAGAGTAGTGTACAGTGAGTAGAGTAGAGTAGAGTAGTGTAGAGTAGTGTACAGTGAGTAGAGTAGAGTAGAGTAGAGTAGTGTAGAGTAGTGTACAGTGAGTAGAGTAGTGTAGAGTAGAGTAGAGTAGTGTTCAGTGAGTAGAGTAGTGTAGAGTAGAGTAAAGTAGAGTAAAGTAGAGTAAAGTAGAGTAGTATAGAGTAGAGTAGAGTAGTGTTCAGTGAGTAGAGTAGTGTAGAGTAGAGTAGAGTAAAGTAGAGTAGAGTAGCGTAGTATAGAGTAGAGTAGTATAGTGTAGAGTAGAGTAGAGTAGAATAGAGTAGTATAGAGTAGAGTAGAGTAGTATAGAGTAGAGTAGAGTAGTATAGAGTAGAGTAGAGTAGAGTACAGTGAGTAGAGTAGAGTACAGTGAGTAGAGTAGAGTAGAGTAGAGTAGAATAGAGTAGAGTAGTATAGAGTAGAGTAGAGTAGAGTAGTATAGAGTAGAGAAGAGTAGTATAGAGTAGAGTAGAGTAAAGTAGAGTAGAGTAGAGTAGTATAGAGGAGAGTAGAGTAGTATAGAGTAGAGTAGACTAGAGTAGAGTACAGTGAGTAGAGTAGAGTAGAGTAGAGTACAGTGAGTAGAGTAGAGTAGAGTAGAGTAGAGTAGAGTACAGTGAGTAGAGTAGAGTACAGTGAGTAGAGTAGTATAGAGTAGAGTAGAGTAGTATAGAGTAGAGTAGAGTAGTATAGAGTAGTGTAGAGTAGTATAGAGGAGAGTAGAGTAGTATAGAGTAGAGTAGACTAGAGTAGTGTTCAGTGAGTAGAGTAGAGTAGTATAGAGTAGTGTACAGTGAGTAGAGTAGTGTAGAGTAGTGTACAGTGAGTAGAGTAGAGTAGTATAGAGTAGACTAGAGTAGTGTTCAGTGAGTAGAGTAGAGTAGAGTAGTATAGAGTAGAGTAGACTAGAGTAGAGTAGTGTAGAGTAGTGTACAGTGAGTAGAGTAGTATAGAGCAGAGTAGAGTAGAGTAGTGTACAGTGAGTAGAGTAGAGTAGAGTAGAGTAGTGTTCAGTGAGTAGAGTAGAGTAGAGTAGTGTACAGTGAGTAGTATAGTAGTATAGAGTAGAGTAGAGTAGTGTAGAGTAGAGTAGTCTACAGTGAGTAGAGTAGAGTAGAGTAGTGTAGAGTAGTGTACAGTGAGTAGAGTAGTGTAGAGTAGAGTAGTGTACAGTGAGTAGAGTAGTGTACAGTGAGTAGTATAGAGTAGAGTAGACTAGAGTAGAGTAGTGTAGAGTAGTGTACAGTGAGTAGAGTAGTATAGAGCAGAGTAGAGTAGAGTAGTGTACAGTGAGTTGAGTAGAGTAGAGTAGAGTAGTGTTCAGTGAGTAGAGTA
Source organism: Tachysurus fulvidraco (assembly GCF_022655615.1). NCBI lineage: Eukaryota > Metazoa > Chordata > Actinopteri > Siluriformes > Bagridae > Tachysurus > Tachysurus fulvidraco. The sequence continues at coordinate 26,844,840 of NC_062521.1, read as the reverse complement.
GTGTAGAGTAGTATAGAGTAGAGTAGAGTAGAGTAGTGTACAGTGAGTAGAGTAGAGTAGTATAGAGCAGAGTAGAGTAGAGTAGTGTAGAGTAGAATAGTGTACAGTGAGTAGAGTAGAGTAGTGTAGTGTAGTGTACAGTGAGTAGAGTAGTGTAGAGTAGAGTAAAGTAGAGTAGAGTAGTGTAGAGTAGAATAGTGTACAGTGAGTAGAGTAGAGTAGTGTAGTGTAGTGTACAGTGAGTAGAGTAGTGTACAGTGAGTGGAGTAGAGTAGTGTAGAGTAGAGTAGAGTAGTGTTCAGTGAGTAGAGTAGTGTAGAGTAGAGTAAAGTAGAGTAAAGTAGAGTAGAGTAGAGTAGTATAGAGTAGAGTAGAGTAGTGTTCAGTGAGTAGTGTAGAGTAGAGTAAAGTAGAGTAAAGTAGAGTAGAGTAGAGTAGAGTAGAGTAGAGTAGTATAGAGTAGAGTAGAGTAGAGTACAGTGAGTAGAGTAGAGTAGAGTAAAGTAAAGTAGAGTAGTATAGAGTAGAGTAGTGTACAGTGAGTAGAGTAGAGTAGAGTAAAGTAGAGTAAAGTAGAGTAGAGTAGTATAGAGTAGAGTAAAGTAGAGTACAGTGAGTAGAGTAGTATAGAGTAGAGTAGTATAGAGTAGAGTAGTGTAGTATAGAGTAGAGTAGAGTAGTATAGAGTAGAGTAAAGTACAGTGAGTAGAGTAGAGTAGTGTAGAGTACAGTGAGTGGAGTAGAGTAGTATAGAGTAGAGTAGAGTAGAGTACAGTGAGTAGAGTAGAGTAGTGTAGAGTACAGTGAGTAGAGTAGAGTAGTGTAGAGTAGAGTAGAGTACAGTGAGTAGAGTAGAGCAGAGTAGAATAGAGTAGTATAGAGTAGAGTAGAATAGAGTACAGTGAGTAGAGTAGAGTAGCGTAGTATAGAGTAGTGTAGAGTAGAGTAGAGTACAGTGAGTATAGTATAGTAGAGTAGAGTAAAGTACAGTGAGTAGAGTAGAGTAGAGTAGAGTAGAGTACAGTGAGTAGAGTAGAGTAGAGTAGCGTAGAGTAGAGTACAGTGAAGTGAGTAGAGTAGAGTACAGTACAGTACAGTACAGTGAGTAGAGTAGAGTACAGTGAGTAGAGTAGAGTAGAGTACAGTGAGTAGAGTAGAGTAGAGTAGAGTAGAGTACAGTACAGTACAGTACAGTACAGTGAGTAGAGTAGAGTAGAGTAGAGTAGAGAAGTGTAGAGTGAGTAGAGTAGAGTAGAGTAGTATAGAGTAGAGTAGAGTAGTGTTCAGTGAGTAGAGTAGTGTAGAGTAGAGTAAAGTAGAGTAAAGTAGAGTAGAGTAGTATAGAGTAGAGTAGTGTTCAGTGAGTAGAGTAGTGTAGAGTAGAGTAGAGTAAAGTAGAGTAGAGTAGAGTAGTATAGAGTAGAGTAGTATAGAGTAGAGTAGAGTAGAGTAGTGTAGAGTAGAGTAGAGTAGTATAGAGTAGAGTAGAGTAGTATAGAGTAGTGTAGAGTAGTATAGAGGAGAGTAGCATAGAGTAGTGTAGAGTAGTATAGAGGAGAGTAGTATAGAGTAGAGAAGAGTAGTATAGAGTAGAGTAAAGTAGAGTAGAGTAGAGTAGTATAGAGGAGAGTAGAGTAGTATAGAGTAGAGTAGACTAGAGTAGTGTTCAGTGAGTAGAGTAGAGTAGAGTAGTATAGAGTAGTGTACAGTGAGTAGAGTAGAGTAGAGTAGTGTAGAGTAGTGTACAGTGAGTAGAGTAGTGTAGAGTAGAGTAGAGTAGTGTTCAGTGAGTAGAGTAGAGTAGTATAGAACAGAGTAGAGTAGAGTAGTGTTCAGTGAGTAGAGTAGTGTAGAGTAGAGTAGAGTAGAGTAGAGTAGAGTAGTATAGAGTAGAGTAGAGTAGAGTACAGTGAGTAGAGTAGAGTACAGTGAGTAGAGTAGTATAGAGTAGAGTAGAGTAGTATAGAGTAGAGTAGTATAGAGTAGTGTAGAGTAGTATAGAGGAGAGTAGAGTAGTATAGAGTAGAGTAGACTAGAGTAGTGTTCAGTGAGTAGAGTAGAGTAGTATAGAGTAGTGTACAGTGAGTAGAGTAGAGTAGTGTAGAGTAGTGTACAGTGAGTAGAGTAGAGTAGTGTAGAGTAGTGTACAGTGAGTAGAGTAGAGTAGTGTAGAGTAGTGTACAGTGAGTAGAGTAGAGTAGTATAAAGTAGACTAGAGTAGTGTTCAGTGAGTAGAGTAGAGCAGAGTAGTATAGAGTAGAGTAGACTAGAGTAGAGTAGTGTAGAGTAGTGTACAGTGAGTAGAGTAGAGTGGAGTAGAGTAGTGTAGAGTAGTGTACAGTGAGTAGAGTAGTGTAGAGTAGTGTACAGTGAGTAGAGTAGTGTAGAGTAGTGTACAGTGAGTAGAGTAGTGTAGAGTAGTGTACAGTGAGTAGAGTAGTGTAGAGTAGTGTACAGTGAGTAGAGTAGTGTAGAGTAGTATAGAGTAGAGTAGAGTAGAGTAGAGTAGTGTAGTGTAGAGTAGTCTACAGTGAGTAGAATAGAGTAGTATAGAACAGAGTAGAGTAGAGTAGTGTACAGTGAGTAGAGTAGAGTAGAGTAGAGTAGAGTAGAGTAGAGTAGAGTAGAGTAGTGTAGTGTAGAGTAGAGTAGAGTAGAGTAGTGTAGTGTAGAGTAGTCTACAGTGAGTAGAATAGAGTAGTATAGAACAGAGTAGAGTAGAGTAGTGTACAGTGAGTAGAGTAGAGTAGAGTAGAGTAGAGTAGAGTAGAGTAGAGTAGAGTACAGTAAAGCCAGAGCAAATTAGATGTCATTATTGTAGAGAGAGTTGAGTTTATTTCGTCTTTAGTTTAGTCAGTAGGCTGTAAAGGTTAACAAAGGCTGTAAAGCTGGAAGTGTAACTATCAGGATTCAAGGTCACTGGGAGATAATAGACGTCAGGGAGCTAACATTAAATCCGTCTGTATCACAACACTCACTGCTGATCACTGATGATGTAGCTACACCACCAATACCTGTGGTTGTGGTGGTGTAGCTACATCATCACTGCTGATCACTGATGATGTAGCTACACCACCACAACCACAGGTATTTATTCCTTTATTAACCACTAATTATGCCTCAGACTAGACTATACAATTCAACTGGCAGTGAATATCCTATAATCTATAAACTAAATGTATAGTGAAGTCTACATATGAACAAAAGATATTCATATAGATTTATTGATCTATTTTGTTCAAAGCTGGATGTAAGTTTTCTTCTATAGACTCTGACTCTTTTTGAATGGAAGTGTATTTAGATAAAAGCCTGTGCTCCACCTGTCTCCCTCCACAGTGTGAAGTCCAGGCTTTCTCTTTCTAAAAAGCACCGATGTAGAGCCGTTCTGGACAAGACTCTCAGCACACCGTTTTCTCCCATCACTGGGGCAGCTGCAATCCTGTGGGACACAATACTACAATACTATACATAACACGGAAAAAAAGAAAAAGAAAAAAGAAAGAAAAAAAATACACTAGCGCTACAGGGCGACAAGGTGATGGGGGGGGGGGTACGTGGGTGAAGGAGAGTGGCTTATATATAGTTTGGTGTAATGTAACAACATAATCTGAGCTTCTGCATGCATACCGAAGCTGAAAACAGCTGGGGGTGACGTTGCTAAGCTATTTGCGGAATTGCTCCGTAAGGAAAACAATAAAATAAATAAATAAAATAGAAAAATTGGACTTGGAATAACATTTTGTCTAAAGGGAGAAACAGAGTTAGACAGTTCACCAGAGATTCCGTAAAACTAATAATAACAAGCAATAAATCCAGGTGAAATTGCGTATTTGTTTTGTTTGCTGCACTAGCAACTTGCTGGAGGAACTTACACACTAGAAGCAAGGTTTCTTTTCTAATCCTTTAGAGACAGAATATGGATTTAGCTTCAATATAGCTAAAGAAAATGATGGAAACTGAATATATATATATATATATATATATATATATATATATATATATATATATATATATATACATACACAGTACAGACCAAAAGTTTGGACACACCACCTTTTCAACAGGACAATGACCCCAAACACACCTCCAGGCTGTGTAAGGGCTATTTGACCATTTAGGAGAGTGATGGGGTGCTGCACCAGATGACCTGGCCTCCACAGTCACCGGACCTGAACCCAATCGAGATGGTTTGGGGTGAGCTGGACCACAGAGTGAAGGCAAAAGGGCCAACAAGTGCTAAGCATCTCTGGGAACTCCTTCAAGACTGTTGGAAGACCATTTCAGGTGACGACCTCTTGAAGCTCATCAAGAGAATGCCAAGAGTGTGCAAAGCAGTAATCAAAGCAAAAGGCGGCTACTTTGAAAACCTAGAATATTACATATTTTCAGTTTCACACTTTTTTGTTATGTACGTATATAATTCAACAGTTTTGATGCCTTCAGTGTGAATCTACAATTTTCATAGTCATGAAAATAAAGCTCCTTGAATGAGAAGGTGTGTCCAAACTTTTGGTCAGTACTCTCTCTCTCTCTCTCTCTCTCTCTCTCTCTCTCTCTCTCTCTCTCTCTCCATATATATTATATATATATATATATATATATATATATATATATATATATATATATATATATATATATATATATATAACTGAAAGCAGCTCCTGATTCGGAAGACTTAAAAACGTCGCTCGCTAGATGGCTAGCTGAAATTATGTTTGTTGTGTATTGTCTCTGTAGACACATGGTCAAATGATTTCTCATTGTTGAACTCGTATCCCTGACGATGTTAGCAAGCATGTATGAGTGTGATGAAGAATAGAATTCTCAATTTTGATTGGTCAGATCCTGTACATCACTCCATTCATGTTCTGTAATGTCCCTGGAGTGTTTAATGCCCTATATCATGATACTCCCACCACCGTGCTTCTCTGTGGCTATGCTGCTCTTTTCCTTGAGTATCTAATTTCATATGAGCTCCATATTAACCACCACTGTGAAGTGAGACATAACCATAGACATTCAAAGATCCACATAGACATGTGGCAAAAAAGCGTTTAAAATAAATTTTAAATAAAACTGAATTGAATTTGCTCAAGATTTCCCCCATATGTATAGTTTGATTCTTAGTATTTTTTTTTTATAAAACCTTTATATATGATTTAAGTATTTTTTAATGTATACAAATAAATAACCATAAATATTACTACACCCCTGCATCAGATCTAAGAGGTGTATTTATGGATTTTTGTTGTTATTTTTTATTCTTAGCTTAATCGGAGTATTTCTGCATGATTCTGAGGGAAGCTTTAAAATGTTTTAAGTTACATTTATATTTATGAAAACAGAAATGTTTGTTCAAACTTATAGACAAAATGTCCAATTGTGTGCGTATATACGATATATTTCAAATTGATACACTGTTTGGAAATATATGAAATAATACTAATAATAGTCTGAATATTTCGATCGGCTTCCTGTATAATCCGCCAACGTCACACCTTTACAATAAAACTACTTTTGGTCAATTTTGAAATTTGATGCAGACTGGATCTTCAAATCGTGCAGAGCGAAGTAAAAACTACCTGGAAAATGACAGGATGTGTAATACGTAGCATGGCAGGATTCTGCAGAGGTGATAGTAACACCGCAAATGTAATGAAGCAGCTGTAAAGAAAGACTTCACAGGAACACAGCATGTTTAAGCAGGTCACGTACAGTACAGTATGCCTAGAAAACCGCAAATGCTGACTTTCAAACTGCGACAGGAATAATTTACAAAGACAGGAAACAAGAGACATGAGAGAATCTGCTGGGGATAGATCTGCATAGACAGCCTGTGTCTCATGGGATTGGTGTGGATGGAGTTGTCTGGAAAATTCAAGCTACTGCCGCGTCAGTCAGCTTTGTGCTCGGGTCATTATCAACGAACTGAAGACTTCAGCAGGAAGGAATCAGTGTTAAACTCAGAAATTACTCTGACCTGGTAGTTTCTAAAGGAGCTCTTGGTTACACGATTCCACTCGACTACAAACTGTTGTAGAAAGAACATTGTTTACATTGACAACATTTTCTGTTCACTCAAATGAGGATGAGGTTCACTTCAGAGTCTGGTTCCTCTCAAGGTTTCTTCCTCATATCATCCCAGGGAGTTTTCCCTCACCACCTTCAGCTCAGTCTTGAACAATTAGGGATAAATGTTAGAGATAAATAGTAACTTAATTTTAAACATTACATTTACTGTTTCCATACTTCTGTAAAGCTGCTTTGAGACAATGTGAATTGTGAAAAAGCGTGTTACAAATAAATTGAATTGAACTGAATTGAATTAAATTAAATTGAATTGAAGTGAGATCCATCACAGCGATGCTCAGCCATGCTCAAGTTAAATGCCTCAAGAAGCTCGACATAGTTCTAGTACTAAAAATTTAGATCGGCGAGGAAATCATTCAAATTATAATGAACAAAACTATTACAAATATTTTTGTAGGTGTGTCAAAAAAATTTAAGGAAATCTTAAATTTTATAATATATATATATATAATAATATATATTATATATATATACTAAATTACTATATATACTATATTATAAACTAATATATATACACAGTACATAAGTTTGGACACACCTTCTCATTCAAAGAGTTTTCTTTATTTTCATGACTATAAAAATTGTAGATTCGCACTGAAGGCATCAAAACTATGAATTAACACATGTGGAATTATATACGTACATAACAAAAAAGTGTGAAACAACTGAAAATATGTCATATTCTAGGTTTTTCAAAGTAGCCACCTTTTGCTCTGATTACTGCTTTACACACTCTTGGCATTCTCTTGATGAGCTTCAAGAGGTCGTCACCTGAAATGGTCTTCCAACAGTCTTGAAGGAGTTCCCAGAGATGCTTAGCACTTGTTGGCCCTTTTGCCTTCACTCTGCGGTCCAGCTCACCCCAAACCATCTCGATTGGGTTCAGGTCCGGTGACTGTGGAGGCCAGGTCAAATAGCCCTTACAAATGGTCAAATAGCCCTTACACAGCCTGGAGGTGTGTTTGGGGTCATTGTCCTGTTCAAAAGGTGGTGTGTCCAAACTTTTGGAAGGTGTGTCCAAACTTTTGGTCTGTACTGTAATATATATATATTTACTATACTATTAGCTATTATAAGTAAATACATATTTTAAAACTGTAATATAAATTAAAAAAATTATATATACATGTTTTTAACAGTTCACTGGTTTTCCAAAATTGACTTATTATACATTTTTAATCAGTATAAACAAATGAAAAGTCTTCCAGTATGAGAAGTGTGTTTTTCCCTCTGTTGAGAGCTCTACACAGAATTTTAGTGGATGAAGATGAACACCTTCCATTTTAGATGACAATGAACTAACACTTGTGGTGTCTCAGAGAGCAGCAATGGGTTTGATAACATTTACTTTCAAGATATAAACATTTGTGTGACACAAAACAAACTGTTTTTTTTGTTTTAGATTTAAAACTTCTCTTAATAGATTGCCCTTGGTAGAAGTGAAGCTCCACAAGTTCTTAAAGTCCAGAGTGTCTACTTTCATGAGCTTCACATTAACCACCACTGTGTAGTGAGACATGATAAAGACGTTCAGTGATCATCATGGACACAACAAAACAGGAGGAAACTCCATTTTTTTTTGGCCTGTGGGGAAAAAGTTTTAAGGAACCCATGGTTATTAGAGAACATAGGTTATTAAGAGAACCTTAAAATTCAAGTTAACGTAATGTTCACTGGTTTAACAGCTAGCTAGGTCACTTATAACCTATAAAATCTATATAAAAATTATTTGTAATAATATTTCTGGTATTTAGTTTCCTCCTGTATTTATTCCATCAATAAAAGCTTCATAAACAGCTCGAGTTTAATTAAGGCATGTTTAGTTAGAAACGCTTCGTTTCAGAGTACAAAGCAAATGAAACCAAACACACGACAGAGGACTAAAAAGCGTTTATTTGTTTAACATCGATCGACAGCTTTTCCAACGAGACGAAAATCAGAGCGGCGCCGAGCCATAAGTCGCCGTCTTACACAAGTGCCACGGAGCTCAGTCACAAATATAAACCGTATGAAGAAAACACTGTTAGACAATAAAACAAAAAGAAATAAAGAATGAAATTAAAACGGTGCTGCGTGAGAAACCGTGAACGTCCGTAAGGGCTCTGGAGGAACTTGAGCTTTAACAGTGTTTAGGGAATAATAATAATAATAATAATAATAATAATAATAATAATAATAATAATAATAATAATAATAAGGATGCATAAATGTGTGTACAAGACTTGGCAATGCTGCATTTACAAGCATCTTGAAATGGTTTGGGTTCATAGTATGAAATCTTTTCATCGTGTACTGTACACACTGTATATATATATATATATATATATATATATATATATATATATATATATATATATATATATATATATATATATATATATATAAACACAAATTCTGTCCAGATTCTTGGACAGCGTCAAAGCACCAAAAAAAAAAAAGAAAAAAAATGCCTCATGAGAATAAAGCATTGTGAGAAAAACCAATCATCAGGACAAACACTTGAGGTGGACGCTGGCGTGTGGGAGAGCTTGAATATTTCTATAATGTACACATGAATATATACGAATATTCACTTTGAACAAACACACACTTGTATGAAAGGAACTGCTTCAGTTAAATAACATAAAATAGTTTTATACACCCATGCATTAAAGCCAAGCTAGTTAAAAAACATGCAGAAAAAAAAACACCCTTCAAACACATTTAATATGTACAGTTTTTAACTTGTGAAGCGGCTTCAGCTTTTAAAACGACAGAAACGGTTGGAGGAGCAAGTCGACTCCTGGAAACATCCTGGATGGGTCAACAGATCGTGTAAGTAAGCTGGGGAAGAGGTCAAGGCCACACCATGGATACCATGTATATTAAATTCCCGTGTATCTATGTATGTATGTAGATATGATTTAGCTTAGTCCGCTTGTTGTAGTATTTCCACGTAGTTCTGAGGGATGAGGCCTCGTTTGCCCTCCAGCTCTCCTTCCAACCAGCCAGGTTCTCGAGACGGAGTCACTGCGAGAGGCACAGAGGAAGTCACACACAACACGTTACAGGAGAATGAAGTTCATCATTGCTGTGTAACAGAGGGTTAAAAAGTAATAACTATAACTATAAATATTACTCTGAGTCCCCCATCTGACCCTCTACACCTACCCACCAACCTACCCTTCCCCAACCTACCCACCCAAACACCCTACACCTACCCACCCAACCACCAACCCCCTACAAAAAAGAACTATTTTGTAACATTATAATATTATAACTATTCATCAATCTACTTACACCACCATTCACCTATCTATCTATCTGGCTATCTATCCATCCTTCCCTCTACCTACCAATCTCTCTCAATCTATTGCCCTACTTACCTATCCATCCATCTATCTATGCATCCATATATCTATCTATCCCCCATCCATCTAACTATCTAACAATCTCTCTTTCTCTCTCTCTCTCTCTCTCTCTCTCTCTCTCTCTCTCTCTCTCTCACTCATACACACACAGAGTAGAAGAGACAGAGAGATAGACAGACATAATGGTAATGCTGAAGGTTTCCTGCCATCTCTATTGAAAAGCAGCACAAAGTGAATTCGGTAACGAGCAGAAGGAAGGTGAGTGGTGTTAGAAAAGAAAAGCTTTATACCCTCTTTTTTTTTTTTAAGAGAGAGAGATTTAAAGTGTTGATGAAATAGCAGAATTTAAGCCACATGTCTATTCCATGGATAAGTTTAATCACAACTCAGTGCAGGAACCTTGAGTCTTGTGAAATTGGCGTTTTAGACGCTTTCCATGTGGGACGGCTTCACGGCTTCTACAACCAGAGCCAACGGCTTATCAGCCATCACTTCAGTAACGGAATATTAACGGCGGGAATTAAAAGTGTCTGAAGTTACACTGGAGGTGTGCGGTAGTAGCAGCAGCAGCAGCAGCAGTGTTTGCTTAGTGTGAGCTCAGAAATTTGAGGGAAGTTTGAGCTGCTGTGATAAAGCCTGTAAAAACAATAGCCAGAGACCTCATTTCCTCTCTGCATGATTATAACTTTGCCTCGTCCTCTGTGGACTGATTCAGCAGGTCTCTCTCTCTCTCTCTCTCTCTCTCTCTCTCTCTCTCGCTCTCTCTCTCTATCCATCCCCTCCCCCTGTTTCCGTGACGATATGAGATCAGATTTTGGGTCCTGCCGAATCCAATATCCCAGCAGTTTCGGGTGAATGACCGGGACGGCTGATAACACTCCCACTTACCAGCATGGAAGATTGCCCCGACCTGGAAGGAGAGTTCGGAATCGTGCTCGGCTTCACAGGGGTACACAGCCTTGGCTTTCATGAGAGTGACACTGAAAAATGGAGGCAATCAGTTAGCACCCTTCTCGGTACATCAGGGAAAAAAAGAAAGAAAAAAATGGATGGGGATTAGGACACGACTTTTCAATCTGGCAACCGCTCAGACAGGGTTCAGACAGAAAAGAGGGCGTGGCCATGATGCTACAAAGTGGAATAAGTCACTAGAAGGAAAGTGCTGGTTTCTGTAAACACAGTTTGTTTCTTTTCTTGCACATAAAATAATATTTTTACTTTCAAATTTCTACATTTTTGGAAGTAAAACAATTTAAAATGTAATTTTTAAAAAAAACTTTGCAATGATTAAATGTTTTTGAAAGTCACCATATAAACAAAAACTAATCATTTTTCTAAATAAAAAAAAATCTAAAATCTAAAAAAAAAAAAAAGTAAAAAAAGTAAAAAAAACAAAAACAAACAAACAAACAAACAAAAATCACTGTACACACCGATAAGACAAACACCGTATGAAAAGCGTGATGATGACGATGACGAAGGGGTGAATACAACTGCAAACCGCTTTACAGTGAAATTCTTTCTGGGTGAAAATGTTTAGGTTTTGAGTGTTAAAACTAAAACTAGTCTTGCTGCATGTTTACAGCTGTTTCGGACGTCTGTTGATATTTTAAGACTAAGATATTTCAAGATTACAGTCGTGAAAAAATTAGGACACTTTTCACTTATTAAACAAAAAACAAAAAATAGGTATTTTAATTGAGGATAAAGTTAATAGCCAGCTGTGCTCTAATAGCCAGTGTTTCGCCCTTTGGCTGAAATAACCTCAATGAGATGTTTATTGTAGCCATCTACTGGTTTCTCTAAAATTCTTTCAGCTGTGTGACGTTCTTGGGGTTTCTTATATGCACAGACATTTCTAAATCACACACAGGATCTCAATAGGATTTAGATCTGCGCTTTGATTTGACCATTCGACAATTCTCAGTTTTTTACTTTTCATCGAGTCCTTGTGTGTTTTTGTCATGTTTTAAGATCCAGTTCCACTTCAGCTTCAATTTTTTTGACAGATGATCTCACATGTTCCTCAAACACCTCCTGATACAATGTAGAATTCAGAGCGGATTCTATGACGGCGAGCCGATCGGGTCCTGCTGCAGCAAAGCATCTCCAAACCACAACACTTCCACCTCCAGGTTTCACAGCTGATATGTGGCTCTTTTGCTGAAATGCTGTATTTGGTTTACACCAAACATGCCCTCTGTTATGGTCTCCCTATAATTCACTTTTAGGCTTATCTGTAAAGCACATTTATTCCAGAAGTCTTGTCCTTTGTCTCAGTGTTCTTTCACAAACTTCATTCTTGTCCTCATGTGTGATGTCTTAGACAGCAAAGCTTTCCTCCTTGCTCACCTCCCATGATAATTAAAGTTGTTCAGTCTCTTTCTGATTGTAGATTCGTGCACTTTGACATCAAATGTAGATCCTGAGCTTGCTGTAGGTCCCATGATGAAATTTTAGGGTTTTGGAGACTTCTTGGACGTCCTGACCTGGTCATGTTGGCAGTTGTTTTAAATGTTCTCCACTGTTATATGATTTTGAGATCATTTTATATCCCTTACAAGACTAATAAGCATCAACGATCTTCTTTCTGAAAGGCCTCAGAGAGCTCTTTATATCTCACCATGGTGAAATCTTTCACTTCAACAATGAAGAGCAAAACAAATGACATATCTGAGGATTAAATAAGACGATCCTCTTTCAAAATGCTCTGGAACGATGTTCTAATAATTTACACCTTATGTAATACACCTTTTTGGTCATTTTATCCAATTTAACTATAAATAATTTTACTTTTTCCTGACAAGAAATTAGATTCATTTAAAATTACATTTTACAGTAAAAAAAAAAAAAATGAAAAAAAAAAAGACCTATATTTTGTTTTATTAGTTTAGTTATATTGCTTGAATCTTCCAATATTGTGAAGATAAATGAAAATAAAATGTATATATGTTTAACTATTAAAAAAGAGTATATTTTTAAACTACTTTATAAAGTTGTACAATAAACAGAGGTATGTAGATTTTTCCATTAAATTTTTAAGATTAAATTAGATTTGAATTATTCTTATCTTTTTTATTTATTTATTCATTTTGTTCTATCCACTGAACTGCAAGTCTGAACACACACACAGTCATTTTCAGAAAATTGTATAAAATATTACATATTTTTTGCATATATTGTACGTCGTTTTACAATTATTATTATTATTATTATTATTATTATTATTATTATTATTATTATTATTATTATTATTTAAATCATGGTATTCTCACATGTCTAATACATTTCCCTAATAATTAACAATGGAATAAAATTCTTTCTAAAAATATTCGTTACTTTAAGCTCACTGCTCTCACATCTCTAGTGTAATTTGCTTCACTCTCTTGATGTTTGAGGATTATTTTAAAAGCACAAGGAAGGATCGAGGTGTAAACTCTGACTTGTCCGTTCCAGCCTCTTGATTCATTTTTCCTTCCAGACTAAACCCCGGATTGTGTTTGTGTTTCTCCTGCTGAGAGAAAAGCAGAGCGCGGCGCTGAGCGTTATGCACCTGGCAACTGGATAAATATTTCACACATGGCCTCGGAGCAACAACGGTGTGTTTTAGACAGGGCTGCAGTCAAAACATCGAGCACGCGCACACACACACACACGCACACACGCACACGCACACACACACACACACACACACACATCCACAGTTTTCATGGACCTGAAGGAAAGCACAGGAGAGCTTTTTTTTTTAAAGATTTTTTTTCAATGACTTATCTTTTGTGTTTTATTTGGTATGTGAAAGTGTGTGTGTGTGTGTGTGTGTGTGTGTGTGTGTGTGTGTGTGTGTGTGTGTGTGTGTGTGTGTGTGCAGGATCGCATTAAAGGATTATAAACTGAATGAAATTTGTCCAGCTGTTATTCAGCATCAGTCAAGGTAAAATGTTATTGCAGCTTTACTTCTGGAGAAGGATCGTGTGTGTGTGTGTGTGTGTGTGTGTGTGTGTGTGTGTGTGTGTGTTTAAGGAATTAAGCATGAAACAAGTGAGAGAAATAACAAAAAAATCTAAAAAGTTTTGAGAAAATTAAAAAACAAATAAATAAATACATAAACAAATAAATAAATAAAATTC
>NC_062521.1:26798773-26826273 GCF_022655615.1 Tachysurus fulvidraco | reverse complement strand
AAACTAGAGAAGCACATGAGGCACAATACAAGTTAAGACAAGACTAAATAGGACCAAATAAGGCAAATAAAGAAAGGACTGGAAAAATAAGACAGAAAAAGATAAGACATGGCAAGACAAATCAGACAAGATAAACAAAGATAAGGAAAGGTCAAGGGCAGGTAGGACAAGACTCCATATAATGGGACTAGATAAGAGAAGACAGCATAAGTTCATATAAAATAAAGTAAGACAAGACGAGATGAGACAAGACAAGACGAGACGAGACAAGTTGACAAAACAAGACAGAAATGAAGTTTAGATGATGGTTTGGAGTGTTGGAGAGAGACTTGATTTGCACATGCTCAGAGTGGCCCATGATTGGCTAGTGTCTGTGTGATTGACAGGAGAGACATTGTAGGCCCCTCCCACTCTAAGATCACAGCCAATTTTGCTCTGTAGGATCCCGGCTACAGATGGCTGTGGCATAATCGGGATTCGATCTTGCCGTCTCCTGGCGACAGGGTGAATGCTTATCTGTTTGACGTGATGATAAGGAGAATCTCTGACACAGTGTTGTTGTTGTTATGAATTAGATTTGTCTAGTTTTCCCACAGGGGTGTAAACATTTGCATGGTGCTGTATATAGAAATGCATAGTGATGCACAGGCGGCGTGTTACAGTGAGTCAGTGGACAGCAGCGGGGAGGTCGTTAGACGAGTAAATAAGCCCAATGTCCTCACTGCACGAGCCGTGTTTACAGTCAGAGGAGTGCGGCCACCTGTCTCTCTCTCTCTCTCTCTCTCTCTCTCTCTCTCTCTCTCTCTCTCTCACACACACACACACACACACACACACACACACACACACACAAAGCAGGATTTACCATGTTACAGTGCACCATTTCCTGCACTAGCTTAGAGAGAGAGAGGGGGGGAGAGAGAGAGAGAGAGAAAGAGAGAGAGGGGGAGAGAGAGAGAGAGAGAGAGAGAGAGAGAGAGAGAACTGCAGAAATGAGAGAGTGAGACAGAGCAAGATGGGGAACAGAAGGACAGAACGAGAGAAAAATGAAAGACAAACAGAGAGAGAGAGAGAGAGAATAGGAAAAGTATTGCAGAAGTGAAGGGGTGAAAAAGACAGAGCAAGATGGGGGGCAGAAAGATAGAGAAAGAGAGAAAAACGAGAAAGACACAAAGAAGTGGTGTTTGTGTGTGTGTGTGTGTGTGTGTGTGTGTGTGTGTGTGTGTGTGTGTGTGTTGGGGGGGTGCAGTGTTACATAAGCAAAGCCCCGTCTGTGATCATGACTCCAGGCCAAGAGACAAATGACGCACAGAGAAAGGGAGAAACTGAACAAGAGACACAGAAGAGTTGGGGAGTTAGAGGGAGAGAGAAAGACAGAAAGAGAGAGGAGGATAGGGGCTGGAAATAGGAAGACAGACGCCTGTATGCAGACTGGAATGTTGTTGTTTGGGGACAGAGGGACGGAGAGAGTGAGTCAGTGACAGACTGGAGCATGAGTGTGTGATCGCTGAAGAGTGAGAGAGTGAAGAAGTAAGTAAATGAACGAGTGGGCGAAGCTGAAGGACTGGCGTGTCATTGGGTGAGGCACTAATCACATTTTTCCACCACGCCACAGCATAGATACTGTATCCAGTCTGTATTAATAATAATAATAATAATAATAATAATAATAATAATAATAATAATAATAATAATAATAATAATAATAATACTGTGGCTTATAAAAAAAAATCATCCATGTCATCAGTGGGTTTAAAATATTTTCAAAATCCTCTCTGGACATGTGTCTGTTACGTCGCTGTCACTATGGTTACCACCCCGGAGAGACACGTGAGATTCTTCGCTTGCTATATCAAAGCTGTGCTAATCAGAATTCTGACCTTTCACACGTGAAGCTGAAGGACAGGTGAAGTGGGGACAGATTTACTGCTTCAAAGTGTCACAGACTTCAGGCTGTTTTCTGGCATGTAAATCACGACGGATGGAATTAAAATCTGTGATTTCTGAAACCGTCGTCAGCTCAAACCCACCGCATGGCACCGTCCGTGGTCTAAGCAGAAAGGATGAACTGCTGACAGCAGAAGATCTCCTGCTGTGTTTGGAGAAATTACGTACAATAATCCAGTGCTCAAGATTCTCAAAATCTCGGGACTACTGTCTTCAGCTGACCAATCAGAGTCCGGTATATAACTGTGTAATACTTGTGGTTTATCCGACCAATCAGAGGGAAGAGTGCAATCTATTTCCTTTATCTCTTTCTTTATAAGTGAGCATATTTATTTTAGGTCCAATCAGAGGTCAGTAAATTATAATGTAAGTATACATTATGATTATGACCATATTACTGATTATGAACATCAATTTAATACATCTGTCATACACCAATCATTTATTCATTCATTCGTTTTCTACCGCTTTATACAAACTACCTCGGGTCATGGGGAGCCTGTGCCTATCTCAGGTGTCATCGGGCATTAAGGCAGGATACACCCTGGACGGAGTGCCAACCCATCGCAGGGCACACACACACACTCATTCACTCACACACTACAGACAATTTTCCAGAGATACCAATCAACCTACCATGTATGTCTTTGGACCGGGGGAGGAAACCGGAGTACCCGGAGGAAACCCCCGAGGCACGGGGAGAACATGCAAACTCCACACACACAAGGCGGAGGCGGGAATCGAACCCCAACCCTGGAGGTGTGAGGCAAACGTGCTACCCACTAAGTCACCGTGCCCCCCTTCTGACCAATCAGAGCTCAGTATATTCGCAGTATATCATTACGTATTTTGACTAAACCTTCTTTTAAATCTGACCAATAAGAGACCAGTATATCCATCATGTGACTGATTTTGGCTACCATTCTATTTTTCTTGACCAATCCGAGGCCAGTACAGTATAATATGACCGCTTGACTATCTCAGACACCAGTATAATATCATGTGACTGCTATTGGCTACCCTCGTTTCTTTATCTGACCAATAATACGCTAAATATGGCATTGTTGCTGACTACAATTTAATTGCATCTGATCAATCAGAGAGCAGTATATTATCATGGAAAAGCATTTTGCTCCCTTTATTTTATTTATTTGTCCAGTCAGAAGCCAGTATATCATGCAACCTTTCCCGACCACCATGTTCTCTCTGACCAATCAGACACCGATAGATTATAATGTATTGGCTTCTGACTATTTCAGACACCAGTATATTATAATGTGCCTGCTTTTGATTTCAATACCTTTGTATCTGACCAATCAGAAGCCAGTATAGTAATGGTGAACCACATTTGATCTCCATCACTTGTTTACAATTTTGACTAATACGGTTTCTTTATCTGACCGATCGTAAGCCAACTTTTTTTTCCATGCGATTGTTCTTGACTAACATTTTAATGCATCTGACCAATCAGAG
This sequence comes from Tachysurus fulvidraco, assembly GCF_022655615.1. Taxonomy (NCBI): domain Eukaryota; kingdom Metazoa; phylum Chordata; class Actinopteri; order Siluriformes; family Bagridae; genus Tachysurus; species Tachysurus fulvidraco. Next base: position 26,822,853 of record NC_062521.1, on the reverse strand, counting down.
GGCAGAAACGGTATCAGGTAACTGCTGTTAATCCATTTTTTATTTGTCCATCTAAAGCCAGTATATTATAGAACCCATCCTGATCACCGAGGGAGTGGGCAGGGGTGGGGGGTGGGGGTATTGTGGGTGGGATTGGTGGACTGGGGGATTCGGGGTTTTAGAATAATACAAGAAAGGAGGATACTGAAAAGTGTGAAGGAAAAGCGTATACTTTCTACATCAGCATTCAGATCTGGCCAGCTGCCCCGAGCTCAGAGCCACTCCAAGACAGACAGAAAGACGAACAGAGAAGCTGAGAACTTGAGAAACTTAAAAAAAAATTCCTAGCAAACAAAAACAGCCGTACTGTGAATTACTCAGACCCTGAACTAACCGGACAAACTTCATTATTCATAAAGGGTGAGAAGGAGTGTGAGATGTGAGAGTGTGACATATCCCAAAAGTCACCAGTACCCTGTACAAACGGTGTTGATTACAGATGCACAAACACCTGAACATATTCAGACTAAACCTTATGCAGAGACGAGCCGCCCCGTTAGGACGGACCGATCGGATGAGTCGATAAATACAGAACGTTTTACCATCCGTTCTATTACCCAGCTGTTGATTTACCAATCGTTGATCTTGCCCTGATGTATGACGTACAAAAAAAAGGCACGTAACCATAGCGACAAATGGTCAAATATATGGCTGAATACAATCAACCGAATTTATTTCTTTAAAACATCATACAAAGTGACCGTTGGTGTCATTGAAATACAGATGTTTGAGAAACCATCAGGACTTCAGTCGCTTACCCAGAGTTCTGGGGGTTGGCCGCGGTGTTGCCATGGGGATTCTTGGTCTTCTCCGGAGGGGTTTCTGAGGTTGACCCCGTGGAGGAATGCGAGGATACGGACTCGTTACTGCTCAGAGAGGCTTCATCGGGGATCGGAGAGACGTTCTCAGAGGACGGAGACACTGCGCGGGAGATAGAGTGACAGGAAAAGGCTTTGGTTTAGTTATGAGGCAATTAAAGCTTAATTCAACTGCAAGGGGAGGCAAGGGTGTGTGTGTGTGTGTGTGTGATTAAAAGAGAGTACGGAACCAAGAGCTTTCTTTTTCCTTTCCTTGCTTTTTGCTTGCTTGCATGGCTGGGCTCGTTTGAGCTCAAAGAGTGCAGAAACATCTCTGAAGTATGACATAACCATCATCCAGCTGCACTTTGAGCTCAGCTGCAAAGCTCTAGCTGTGAGTGTGAGTGTGTGAGTGTGAGAGTGTGTGTGTGTGTGTGTGTGTGTGTGTGTGTGAGTGTGTGTGTGCGTGTGTGTGTGTGTGCTTTTCACATTTGAGATTTATCCCTGTTGGTTTCCCCAAAATCATTATTCATTTCTCAGTCCCGATTTCAGCTGATTTTTATTCTCGCACGTCTCAGCCACATCATACGTTATCACCTCTGATGCTTTTAGGAAAATCGAGATCGGCACATCGCTTCCTCCGGAGCGTGTGATTCCAGTCGCAGAGTATTTTCAAACTGCCGCTCGCAAAACAGCTCGTGATAATAAGAAGACAGAACTTTCCGTTTTGAAGAATTTTTGCATGTGGATAGTGTCCTAGATACATAAAATCTGATATATGGTCATGTGACTTCTCAGATCAGTCAGATAGGAGTCACATGATTTTTTTTTTTCCCCCACCAACTTTAGCACACAGGCTCATGTCAACAACACAGCTAGCCAAAAATGGAGGACAGTGACTGCAGTGACCGTATGTGAGGAACAGAACTGAACAATGCGGAAAGCAACTTAAAGAAACTTTACCATCGTAGAAAGGACATTATTTACATTAACATCATTTCCTGTCACCCGAATGAGGATGAGGTTCACTTCTGTGTTTGGTTCCCCTCAAGGTTTCTTCCTCATATCATCTCAGGAAGACTTTCCTCACCACCGTCACCTCAGACTTGATCATTAGAGATAAATACTGTATCAGAGATAAATAATAACTTACTTTTTAAACTTTAAACCGAATGAAACTTTGTAAACTGTTAAAAGTGCTCTAAAAATAAATTTCATTAAATTGTATCTGTGGCGTTTTGTGGGAACGTGAAGTTCGTATTAAAGCTAAACACGAGACGCTTGCGGTTATGTATGTAAAGCGCTTCCTGTTTGTTTATTTAAAAATGGCTAGACAGACAGATCTGATCTGAGCAAAATATCAAAAGACTCTTGTAAATGTGAATGCCCTGTAACCGTACTGAAACCTGGAGCTAATCCCACGGCTTGCAGGTGATACTCCGAGAAGTTTATCTGCTTTCATCTGAAAAGTCTCATTGCAACACTGGGGAAATTCCAGACTTGCTTTATTTTTCCTGCCCAAATTCAGGGTGGTCTGAACATTCAAGTCCCTTTCAGATAAAAATATCGTATCTTAACTTAGCTTACGTTCCTATTTTACAAACCAACATAAGTAACTTGCTCATTAGGGAAAATCGTTAGAGATGTAGTAACAATCTGAAACTTAAAATGTTTTATTCTGTTTTCATACTTCTTTAAAGCTGCTTTGAGACAATGTGTATTATTAAAAGCGCTATACAAATACATTGAAATGAACCGAACGAACTTACTAAATTATTTTTAGTATCTTTATTCTAGTCTCTTTTTTTCTTAATACAATTTTACTGTAAAAACAAAAAACAAAACCAAAACTGCAACTCCTTACTAATTTAATAAAATAATCTTATTAAAGTCATTTCCTTTACCTTACTAACTTTCTCTGCTAAGCTAATTTAAAAACTTATTTTATTACCTCAGCTTACTGTCCTACAATATAAACCTAATATATTACTGACAGAATTTTTAGATCTAAAATAATTGAAACCCAAACATTAATTGTCTAATGCTTTAAAAATTCATATAGTTTCTAAAAAGATTCTTTTTTTTTTTTTTTTTTTAACTTTAGCCCTAGTCCCTTTTGTAAACAATTACAGATGTGTAAAGATATTTGGATTTTGAGCTCTACTTCAAAAATTCGGTCCAAGGCTTGTGGAAATATTCAACGCTGTTTTTTCTGACATCTTCTTCTTTTCCTCCTATAGTTGTCCTCCATTTATATTTGCCACACAACACAACATGCAGCTTGTCCTGTACGAGATTAACCTGCAGGTGTTAAGCAGCGACTGTTTGTGAATCCACATTAGACAAACACAAACCGGTCATTATAAATAAGCTTGTGTAATTGCTATTTCTTCCCTCAACGATGCCTGCTAGCTGTATTCTAGACCTAAAACGATGGCTGAAACAAATCCAGAATCTAAAGAGAAGCCAACTAAATAATCAAAGGGATTATAAAATGTCAAAACCTGTTTTAGCCTGCAAGAAATTGAAGAGGCAGCCTGGAAAAAGCTTTGGAAAAACAAAAAGGACAGATGTTGCGGTTTTGATATTTAACTAATAAAAACCATAAGTATCTTCGTGCATCTTTCTCTTTTCTGTGGCTAGGATTGTAAGATTGTATTTCTACTGTACTGAATATGATTTTATTTTTTTTATATGATAATAAAGATTATTAAAAGGATTAGGTGTGGCTAAGAACCATTGGAGAACTCACACTTGGTCAGAGGTCGATGTGGTGAAAGACTAGGAAGTCATGGCTGTATATTTCACTGTAGTTGTAGACAGTAGCGGTGAGGACCAGGGCTTTCAGACACACTCTCTTGGAAGTTTCATGTCTCAGGATTTAAAGGGGATCTGCTGTGTGGATTTGGCTTACTTTCTGATGGAAGAACACTTTCAAAACTCTTGGCGGAAACTTGTGACAGAGACGGACAGCTTACGCACTCACCTGGACCTAATCTTCACAAAAATCACACCATCATTCTTCCTAGGCCAGAGTATTAGTTAAATAGTGTGGTTTAGTGCTATGTGTGGTTTACGGTGCTTTCATATGTTCACTGTTTGTCTCTAACGTTGCTACGTTTTCCACCTCAGTGTGGGTTTTTAAGCAGATAACGACACAGTAGGAAAACAAAACTACTAGCCCATAAGCTTCTGAACAACATAACTAACATACAAAAGTAACTAACTTACTACTTATCATTCTTCTCTGAACCTTACTAACTTACTCACTAGCTAACATACCGTACCTAAGTACATTATTAATATATATATCTTACACATTAAATTCAATTCATTTATTTCAACAATGGTAAAGTTTGAACCTAAAGTATGTTAGTAAGTTGCTAAGTTGCTAATACATAGTATTAATGAAAATGGGTGGATTGGATAAATAGCAAATTAATGACTTATCTTACTAAATTAATATTTTAACAATACTATTATTTTACCTTTATCCCTTAGTCAGTTAATTAATTTGCTAACTTACCATAATAACTTATCATAGTGTCTTTACTTACTAATCTGGCCTACAAACCGATCTTACCAAGTTAAAGGACTTATTTTATTTACAACACCTTGCTAACTTTTCTTAATGACATGCTTTACAAACTATTCTTATTAACGTAACTTACTTATTTACCCTACCAGGCTTAATTTAGAAAGTTAACTTAATTTCACTTAACTTACTGAAATGCCTCACCAGACTTTTTTTTCTATAATAAAAACCACTAACATACTTACTTTATTAACTTTACCATACTTTATCATCTTAGTTGACTATTTTTTTTTACTGTAGAAACTTAATTCACCTGACTAACTTACCCTAACAATTTACTGTGCTAACTTACCTTTTTAACTAACCCTAGTATGTTAACTTGCTGACTTAATTAACCCACTTACAAACTTCTATTTGTAACTTACTAAACTAAACTTCCTTCCAAACTTATCCTACTAATTAAGCTTATTGGCATATCTTAACATACTAAGATAACATGTAACCCCCACCCCACTAAATCATCCTAGTAACCTTCCTTACTAAATACATTCACCTTCAAATCCAATCTTACCAACTTACCATCCTAGCATAACTTACTAACACCATGCTAACTAAACAAGTTACTTAATGAGTTTTTCCAAGATGAAATTTTCCAAGTACCAATTAGTTGTAACCAACTGGTCGCTAGTTCTTGTGCAAGTTTTTAGCACCAGCTATGCACCAGACATAAACTTTGCATCTCCAAGCCTCTGGGTTAAAGAGCACCACAATCGAATGTCAAGCAATGATGAATTATTTGTGTAGCTCACTCATTCCTGCTTTCCATGGATGAGTGTTCAGCCTGTCCTACCTGTGTGGATGTCCAGGGGGTTGTACACAGCCAGCGGGCGGCTCTGGCGTGCCTGCTTCTTAGACTGACGCGCTGGAGCGGTGAGCAGAGAGAGAGACGAAGACGGACAATCGCTCGGAGCATCTCCAAATATCTTAAACAAGAAAAAGAAGCAAAAACGGGTTAGACCTTGTGAGGGTGAAGGAAAAGTCTAAGCAAACTTTCTCAGAACAGTGTATGTGTGTGTGTGTGTGTGTGTGTACTCTCAAATGAACGTGTCTTGTCCAAATAGAAGTAGTTCAGGCCTTATATATGTAGATATAGTTAATACAGTATTTACTTTCATAGTTAATAAAATATTCACTACCTTTAAATTTTTCCACATTTGGTAGTGTTACAACCTGTCACTGAAATAAATTAGAACAATCCTTAAAAACAAATCTACGCCAAATAGTCAACAGAATGCTTTTAGAATTCTAATTACGTCATATTCTTTCTTTTTCCCCCCAATAACACTTTTACATTTTAACATTTATTCTGCTTCACAGGAAGTTTGAGACGTTTTTTTAATGACCGAATCCTGATTCGTTCTTTTCCATAACTTTTGTCCTGGATTTGTTTTGTTTGTTTGTACCATATTTAAAACCCATGTTCTTAAACATATTCTGGATTCTGGTCACAGATGTATTTATAGTGAAGTCATGTGACATGTTGAACTGCTGAAGACCAGAATCAGACTGAAACCGCAGACTGGCTGTTACAAGTCTAAGGAATGTCCGAATCGAGGAGATCTTCGGAAGTAGAATTAAAAAGACTTAAATTAGCCCGAAGTCTGGAAGCTTCCGTCGGAACTGAGCGAGAAATCACAGCAGTGATGGAAGGGATGGAGAAAGGGATTGCAATCTGATACCAGAGAACTTCAGACAACAGCATGCCTCCTTTCAGAGCTCCTTTCTCATCGCCCTCTACATCCCCTGAACCATTTTCCCAGGCTGCCTCCCTTCTGTCCTTCTTTCCTTCCTTCCTTCCTTATCACCCTCTATCCATGCTCCTTTCTCTCCCATGCAGGAGATGTCAGTTAGAGACTTCTCTTTCTGCGCTCTTTCTCTCACAGCTCCTCCAATCCCCAGACACACTCTTCACTCCTCTCTCTGCTTCACTACAGATGGACATGAATGCAAAATACTGTCTGCTCAGAGCATCTGGGGCCATCAGCAGTCTGGCAAGATGTAGCCTGAGAGAGCATTGCATATCTGCTCGCATGTGTAGTCGCTGCCTCAACACCACACTCGCTCCAACTTTAAAAAAAAAAAAAAAATCTGAAGCACAAACTCCACAGTAATCATCTATAGGTGATGTGCTGTGTACTTTATTGGAGATTCTGCTGCTCCCGAGTGTTGATTGATGAACGACTAAAAATACCCCGTACAGCCGAGGTGAAATTTAAATATTCAGCTCGCTCTAAACTTATATAAATTGTACTTTTTGGAATGAATAATTGATTTGAGGGCTGCTCGAATTTCCGCGTGAAATTTACCACTGCACCACTTTTCCTGAAAATCTGAGTAAGTATTGGACAGTTAGTTCAGGGTTGTTATGTCATAAAAAAAGATCAGCCAATCAGGTTCAAGTGTGTAAAGCTCAGGGAGGAATTTGCATATTATTATTATTATTTTAATTACCTATTCTGTCTGTCTGTTATAAAAACAAAAGTACCTAAATATCTCGTAAAAGGTACTAAACAATGTTTGTCCCTTCAAGGTATCACCTCGGTAAGTTTGGTATTTATCTTCCACGTAATTCAGTACCTTATTAAGTACTTTCCCTGGACCACCGTCCAAGAGGATTTAGTACGTTAAAGAAAAAGCCAGATTATTGAGTAAAATATACATTATAATATGACATTCCTACGAAGCTGTGAGACGCTCCTGATGGTCCTGTAATTATAGGACATTTGGGTCGAATTTTGTGGGCATTTAACACACACGTGATACGTAAAACAATTCTTAAATATTTAATAATATTTAAAAGCCAGAGGCCAGTCAGGTGGGGGGGGGGGGGGTTAGAGAGAGAGCGAGAGAAAGAGAAGGGGGAGAGAGAGAGAGAGGCGAGAGCACGAGACTGGTTTAGGAATAGAGAGATCGCGCATCGATAGACCATCTTTTTACCTCTCTTTTTTATTTCTTCCTTCTCTCTCTCTCTCTCTCTCTCTTTTCCTCTCTCCCCCCCCTCCCCCTCTCTTTTCTCTCTCTTTCTCTTTCTCTCTTCTTCTCTTCTCCTTTTTTTCTCCTCTCTCCCTTTTTTTCTCCCTCTCTCTCTCTCTCGCTCTCTTTTTCTTACTAGACGCTATCCACCATCCCATCTTCTTTTAGCTTTCTCATCTTTGTCCGTTCTTCCTCTCTCTCTCTTCTCTCTCTCTCTACCACCTCTCGATCTCTCTCTCTCTCTCTCGCTATCTATCCACCCTATCTCTCTCTGTTTTATCTCGCTCTCTCTCTCTCCACCGCTCTTTCTCCTTCTTTCTTTCTTCGCTCTTGCTCTCCCTCTCATTTCTTCTCTCTCTCCCTCTCTCTTCCTTTCTTCCTCATCTCTCATCTCTCTCTCTCTCTCTCTCTCTTTCTTTCTTTCTTTCTCTCCTCTCTACCCATCTCGACGCCATAGAGTGCGGTTAGTGAGGGGGCAAAACTATAACTATACACTATAAATGTAATTAAATTTAGCTCTGATGGTTTTTTGGTTTATTTTCTATGTTGAACAAGTTTCTTGATTAATAGAATGACATTTTATTAAACATTTATCATATTGCACTTTTATTTCAGATATTTTGTTAGTATGAAAAAGGATCCCATTTTAAATGTCAAAAATAATGGAAACATTTCTCAAAAAATAAAATAATAAATACATACATTTAAATCTGTATGCCCTTTAAAGGAAGGAGGATGCTACGTCACGGTGAACCTTTACATTAAACCATCGCTGATGTCTGAGCTTGTCTGGGAATGAGAAGCCTGCCTGAATCAAATACATGTCAATCAGATACATAGGAATCCCTCAAGCCCTCAATGAAGAACTCTCCATTTCTATAAAGTCAGACAAATCAATGCCAAATTAATCTCAAGCCCATGCTGTGAATTAACAACAATGTTAAGGATTGTCCAAGTTACAGAAGTTTAAATCGACGTTTTTCCTCGAAACGCAGCCGAAACCCAGATGTGTGTTTGCAGCCGTGTGTTTAAACACCGCATGAACATACAGAGCTCCACCTAGTGTTCATGAGCCCACGATCCAAGCATCACACAACGAAATGGAACGATCCTCTGTGCTGACTTTTTGTCTCACAGCCACATTCCAAAAAGCTGCTATTTCCTTCTCATTTTCGAGTGCAGCGGTATTTTATCGTCTCTAATCCGTGAACTTAATTCTGACACCCTTTTACCTGTGATCAGCCAGTGATAATGAGATACCGAATAATTCTAATCGCTCAAACGTCACTCCTGATTCCGGCTGTGTCGAGGAGGGGAAAGTGTCACCTTGTCGTGCTGCTCTATGAAAATCTCCACCACGATGTTTTGGAACTTGAGGTCCATGATGGCCGCCACGGTCTCCTCCTGAGGCCGCATGAGGGTAGGACCGAACACCACGCCCAGGTTCGCTACCGTCATCAGGTTCTGCTTGCTGTGGTCTGCCACACTGAGAGAGAGAGAGATCGTGAGATACATCATCTTCATCATCACGAATAACATTAATCTTCCACTTCATGAGATGAGATTTATTAAGAGAACATAATCTCAATCAGACGTTTAATTGAACTAAACTGTTAAACAGGTTTATGTTTCGGAATCTACACTGCTTTCATTTCATTCAAAACATGCAATCAATCTCACTTTGCAAATATTTCCTCACAACGGTTCAAGGTGCCTTTTTACGTCACATATACTATATATTACTCACATATGATGTAATGGAATGAAATGATGTGCCTGAGTTACTGATCCTACGGCACAACAGTGGACATACATATAATACAAGGGGAATGTGGCAGCCTAGTGTTTAAGGTACCGGACCTCAAGCTGGACCAAAAGTTTCTCATTTTCTCAGTTGTAAAAAATTAGATACATGTAAAATGGGTATGCTAAATGCCCTGAATGTTAACGTAAAGCAAAAAAAAAATAATCTGACTGGAATAAAACATCGTAGACGTATTTTAAAATAACGAAATGTAACGAAGATAAAATAGAATATAGTAAAAATGTATACAGACATATTTGACATAGTATGAAAAGATGAGCACTTTATCATTTTAATTAAATACCTAATTAGGGATTAGTTCCGCCCTCAGATTAAGCAGAATAGACAACTGGATTGGACGCTTTGTCAGCACTTTAACTTTTAACTGTAATTCACTCAGCAGGAAGCAAGGTTAGTTCCAGTCTGTGTGTATTTCTAGAAATGAGTTCTTCAAGTGTCTTTCAAACGGTTAAAGAAGTTTCGCAAGCCTAATAAAAGGAAACTAAACTCTAATTGAAACTGTTTGTGCTTTCCGACAGAGAAAAATCTCAGGGTTATACGTAGAACTATAGAACAGCTGACGTTTGAACAGAGGGACATGCTGCAATGCTCAAAGATTTCATTTTTAATTATTATTATTACTTCCTCGTTAAAGTGGATACCATTTTAATTCTCACATTTTTGTTGCTAATCCATGTTAAATATAGTATGTTAATATTTGACATTATTTATTAAATTATTTCCAGACAAGACTAGTTTAGTTATTGCACGGTTCATTCGTACTTACTTTTCTTAAATGTATAATTAATACAGTAAACACTACCAGAAACAATAAAGGTGTAAAACTCAGAGGAACCCAGAGCCGAACCTGACCTCCTTGGGGTCCTAAGAAAAATTCTGCTAATGGGCCCTCCTACCTGACCCGTGAGCCATGTTAACCATTTGCCACATTCACACTTGCACTGGCAGCATAGCATAGCTAATTTATCTAGACAGATAGAGACTAGAGACAGAATCACGCCAACTTAACTTTACTGTTATTTGCTCTTGCTGACATCAAACTTTTAAGAGAACACAAGTTTACCTGATTTCTCGCATTTCACTCTCATTTTGTTTCTTTTTTCTCTTTTCATGGCCAAATGGATAGCTCCGCTACTGTCATCTACACAGTAAACATTAACATGCACTGTAAAATGAGGCGGGGCCTTGCGTAATTTGCGGGGCCCTACGCAATTTTCGTGGTGAGCGTATAGGTAAGGTTGCTTCAATACAGAATTCATATATATATTATCATATATATATACAGGTATATCATAACTTAAAACATGTATTCATAAAAATATTAAGATTGATACCAATGGACATTATAATAAGATATCTGCTATTGAAATCAGTGTGAACAGATGCACTCTCACTATCACAACTTAAGTGGTCATATTGAATACACAGCTATGACAATAATAAATATAAGCCAACAAAGTGTGACTGAGAACACCAAAAATAAGCTTTTGGAGGAACTTGTGTGATGTGAACCATATTTTATTAACTTATTATTAAATTAACAGATCAAACTTAGTAATTATAACTTGCAAACTTGCAAAAGATCTTCCAGAGCTGGACGCGGGGGGATATCTAAAGATGTCATCGTTTCATATGGATTTTCTGTCACTCTGACTCTGTCAAAAGAGCCGGCGAGGTGGCGTCCCACCCTCCTCTGACTCTGATTGGCCGTGATTCACGGCCTGTAAGCCTAAAACAAACCAATCAAACCAACGATGGCAACGAGTATTAACCAATCAGGGGCAGAATAGGACGAGTCACCACACAATGCGGGTGGGGTGATTTTCATGGGATGGTGTATAATGTGGACCTATGTAAAATACGGGACAAATCACGTATTTCACGGGACAGGTGGCAACCCTACGTATAGGGCCGATCGGCTCTGATGGAACCGCTGAGCTACAAAAAGATGAATAAATAAATCACACCTGGTGAAAGAGAGGCTTTGGGGCCTAACAAATAGATTTCTATTTTTTATTTCCCATTATAGAGTTCGTTTTCTAAGTTCAAATCAGTTCATTGTTTTCATTCACTGTTGCCTGTATTGCAGAAGCGAGCAAAAAAACGTCCTTCAGGATCAACATATTTGACTTTATCTTTTCTAATCAAATTGTCGCATCCGATGTTATTGTAATGTAATCTCGTCTCCTCTCATATTCTCGTTGCATTTTATTTCATCGTCTCGTTTTAGCACTTCACTTGATCTTCCCATCTCAACATCATCTCATCTCATTTTCTTATCTCATTTTGTATCTCTTCTCATCTTGTATCTCATTTTCTCATCTCATTTTGTATCACCTTATATCATTTTTTACCTCATTATCTCTCATTTTGTCTTATCTCCTCTCATGTTGTACTCCCATCTTAACTCATCTATTTTGCATCTCATCTTAACTCATTTTGTCTCATCTCATCTCATCTCACCCCAGCTCCCTTTCTTTTCTTATATCTTTTTATCTCATCTCATCTTCTCATTTGATCTAATCCTCCCAGCTCCTCATCTCTCACCTTATTTCCTTCTCTTATCTCATTTCACCAATTGTCTCATCTAAGCTCATCTCATCATCACAATGCCTCTCATTTTATTTACATTTACAGCATTTGGCAGACCCTATTATTCAGAGCGACTTATAGTTTATCTCATTTTTGTATATAACTAAGCAATTGAGGTTTAAAGGCCTTTCTCAGGGGCCCAGCAGTTGCAGCTTGGTGGACCTGGGATTCAAACTCACATAGTTCTACACCTTAACCACTAGGCTACCACGTCCCATTTTATCTCATTTATGATGTTCCTCTCTTGCAATCCTCTCGTCTTATCTCATGGTATTTCATATCATCTATTCATATGATCCTCACCACTTATCTCATATCGTCTCATCTTGACTTATAAAGATTCTGTGGGGCTCCCTGATGCGTATTTAGTATTAAAACCAGGCTAAGATTTTCAGCTCTGGGGCATTTCTCTCTCTCTTTAAGTGCTATGTCAACTTAAGAAGAGAAAAATCTTTTAAGTTCTAGCGCTGCTTTTGTTCTTTTGTCTTGTTCTGATGGATTGGGAATGTGATAGCTATTGAACTTCATGGTCTTTGTAGAGCTGAATGTAAAAATAAATAAATAAATAAATAAATAAATAAATAAACAAACAAACTGTTCCTACACTTTATAGCACTCAGGCTTTAAAACAAAATCTCTAAGTGCACAATTAACAGATTCGGTGTTAGTCTCTCATAGTGAAGAACTGTTGCATCCTGGATCTCTGCGGTATATTTAGGCTCAAGCTCCTATGGGTTTAAGACTTTCTACCTTCTTATACGTTATTTATGCTGTCGCCTTACTCGTTGTGCCGCGAACGTAAAGGCGGTGTGTTAAACGAGCTTGATGTGTTAAATGGGTGACAAGTTATAAAGTCTTTCTATTTATAAAGCCTTGATGCTCAGATGTCTGATACACATTTCGGGATTGAGTTTTTAATAGTATAAATAAACAAATAAATAAATAAGTAAACAAATAATTAAGTAAGTAAGTAAGTTCAAGAGATAACTTTTTAATAGTATAAACAAACAAACAAACAAACAGACAGACAGACAGACAGACAGACAGACAGACAGACAGACAGACAGACAGACAGATAGATAGATAGATAGATAGATAGATAGATAGATAGATAGATAGATAGATAGATAGATAGATAGATAGATAGATAAATCACTGACACTGAGAATTAATCATTGTTCAAATCGAATTTCATACAGAACGGCAGAAATCTCGGCTCTTTCTCTCCGGTTCTCTAACCGTCTTGCTTCAGAGCCAGCGCTTCTTCTTCTGTGACTAAGGGGAAGAATTTAAGAGCGGATCAACCGAATTTTATTTCCAGTTGCGTATCTGCTGGCTCCGAGTCCTGCTTTTTATATATATATATATATATATATATATATATATATATATATATATATATATATATATATATATACACACACACATATATATATATATATATATATATATATATATATATATATATATATATATATATATATATATATATATATATATATATATATAAAGATGGAGGCTGCACAGTTACCAGGAGCAATAGAGATTATGTACTTATCATCAATTTCCTGCTATTTACACTATATTAAAATGTAGGACACTAAAAAGGTGGGAAATCGTTTGAACAGCTTGCTAACATTTGGAAATGTCTTGTTTCATCAGTCAGTCAGAAGCATTTACGTAACAGCCAGACTATTTTCCAAATGCGTAGGTGGGGCAATCCTGTGAAAAATATGCAGCTATTAATCTAGAGCACTGCTTATTTATTATGGTTTTATCTCCCAATATATAAATTTGTGATGTGTTTGTTCATGTGTGTGTGTATTTGTGTGGTCATACTTTGCTCTTCTATGAGCTTCCTGCGTGTGTGTGTGTGTGCCGTTGCCTTGGCGACTGAGGTAATGCTGGTGAAAGCCAGAGATCCCTGTGCTATAGAGTGAGTGAGTGAGTGAGTGAGTGTGTGTGTGTGTGTGTGTGTGTGTGTGTAGAAAAAAACCCAGAAAGTAATGAAGACTGAGTATGAAAGAAAAGGCCTTAGGGTTAATGACTGCATGGTGACGAGGGATGGCCTTTTTACTCTGAGTGTGAAACACACACACACACACACACACACACACACACATACACACATACACACATACATGCACACACACACACATACATGCACACACACATACATACATGCACACACACATACATACATGCACACACACATACATACATGCACACACACATACATACATACACACACACACACACACACACACACACACACACACACACACACACACACACACACACACATGCACTAGAAGAAAGACAGGCAGTGAAGGGAGACCTGGAGGGAAAGTAAATAACTGGTACAGTAGATACAGCGACGGAGAGAGAAACACTCACTTTGCAAGATGTTTGGTGACTAAACTCAACACCTCTCGGTTCCTCTCCGGCAGCCTGTGTACCAAACAGTGAATAGCCTGAACGCGGGACTCCGGACTCGCGCACTCTGTTCACAAAACGGAAGGTGATGTATTTAATTCTGCATCCTGTATCACGCGCATCATCAATTCTTTCCCCCTGTAATTAGTGTGTTACTTGTCATCACACACAACTTAGTGTCAAGTCCATAAATTTCATAAGAATAAATCTTACATAATAAAGTGATTCACGTGGCAGTTATATGTGGCTTATTTTCATATACAAGCATAACATAAAATGTTGTGGGTTATTTTCATATACAAGCATAACATAAAATGTGCCATGAATTTGGATTAATTAATGAACAACACCATGCTTTTTTTTCCCTCCATTTTTTACTTTTGCAATTAATGTTGTTACTCCTAGTCAGAAACAAACAAAGAAATAAACAAACAAATCGATCCTTACACTTATGCTATAGCAACTGTCCCTGGTTTTCATGTGAAGGAGCAAATATGTGCACCTTGCCATCAGCAAGTTAACCAGTCATATAATATATTAAGTTGTTGTTTTCTATTTATTTTCTTTTTATTTTTTAGAGTTCATGCGTTCATGACCTCTAGACTGGACTATTGTAATGCATTACTAGGTGGTTGTCCTGCATCTTTAATAAATAGGTTACAGTTAGTCCAAAATGCAGCTGCCAGAGTTCTCACTAGGACAAGAAAGTATGACCATATAACCCCAATTTTATCATCTCTACACTGGCTACCTGTTAGGTATAGAATTGACTACAAACTGCTGCTACTTACGTACAAGGCTCTTAATGGTTTAGCTCCCATGTATCTAACTAGTCTTCTAACACGTTACAATCCTTCACACTCTCTGAGATCACAAAACTCAGGGCTTCTGGTAGTTCCCAGAATATCTAAGTCTACTAAAGGTGGTAGAGCATTTTCTTATTTAGCTCCCAAACTCTGGAATAGTCTTCCTGATAGTGTTCGGGGCGCAGACACACTTTCCCAGTTTAAATGTAGATTAAAAACTCATCTCTTCAGTCAGGCGTACACATAATACATCCCATAATATCATGCACCAGTACATCAGACCAGCGCATTTTTATGAACGGCAGATATGTTAATCCCTTTCCACTGCTTTTCTCTTTGTACCCATCCCGAGGCATCCAGACACTGTACCAGCTCCCATCGTCCTCTGTGGGACGAAGCCTTTGGACATCCACTGAGCCGAGGCCGACTCTAAGAATCCTGAGACATCTCCAGTTAGACTCTGTGGTACTCAGGAGATCAGAAGTCCTTGAACCTCACACCAATACAACATTTAACTGACTGTATATTACAATCACACCCCCAGTGTCACCCATATGAGGATGGGTTCCCCCTTGAGTCCGGTTCCTCTCAAGGTTTCTTCCTTTACCAATTTAAGGGAGTTTTTCCTTGCCACTGCTGCCTGAGTCATCTCAGACTTGCTCATAGGGGAATAAATACATACACACTGTGAACTATATACAACTAATAATAATCTAGAATTTTTATTCTGTTAATTCTTATTTCTTTTATTATTCGTTATTTCCTTTATCATTAATTATGTTTACCTTCTGCTCTGTGTTTATGTTCTGTAAAGCTGCTTTGAGACAATGTCTATTGTAAAAAGCGCTATACAAATAAACTTGAATTGAATTGAATTGAATTTTAGAATATTTTTTTAAAAGAACAAATAGAGAAGAAAACGCTTACTTACAATACTTTTATTTCTAGCACTTTTTTAAACTTAGATTCTAAGATACCAAGCAAAGTGTAGCATAGTAAACTCCATTAAAAAAATCAACTTAATAAAAATTTAAATAATGTGATTAAATTAAACAGTAAATTAGAAAATATGGTGGATAAAAGGCTTAAAAACAAAGATATTTTTTTAAAATCATAAATTCCAGATGTCTATTACTGATTATCATCAAATACTGACTATTTATTTCATTATTTATTTATTTTTAAATATTTATGTTTGAATATATTGTATATCAGGGTTAAAATCTCCTAGACTAAACCACCAGGATAATAAAAGTTCACAATGTTCTCTCTGCATGACTGAGAATCAATAATTTAGAAAACATAAATTAAAAATAAATAAATAAATAGAATTGAATGTTAAAAACAAATCAAATTTCTAGTTTTTTTTTTTTTTAGTATTTTATCTTCTAACAGAAAAACATTAAAGACAAACATTTTGATAAGATTTGATATGAGCATTTCACTTTTAAACCCTTTCAACCACAGGTCAACTCTGATTTTATGGGTAACAAAAAAGGCCAAACCATAACGAGTAAGTAAAGACACTTACTTGCAAGGACGATGAACTCCTTATACAGGGCGTACGTCATTAACGGCTCGGGAAGTCTTCTAGAAAGGGAAAGAAAGTGTGAGTGCGATGAACAATATGAGAAGGGTTTTGTATTAAGATGTATTATGTATTCAATTTAAGACACTGATTCAATTCTCGGGATATTCTAAATATAATTTCAGTGATGAAAACCTCTGACTGAACAGACCCCAATCATTAAAGTGTATGAGCTGAGGGCTTGAGTGAATAAACGATGGACTGAAACATCATGAGCTCCACAGCAGAAACAAACCTCCGAAGTCGACTAACATGGTGTAGGTGTTGTCTGAAAGCTACTGAGGAGTTCTTTGTAAACAGTTATAATGTGGTTGTCTAACCGTATCATGTATAATGTGCGTTTGCTTTTGCACTCCGAAGATTGTTGTAAAATATTTTTTGTTATTTCTTTTATTATTCCTATGTTTACCTTCTTCTCTATGTTTATGTTCTGTAAAGCTACTTTGAGACAATGACTATTGTAAAAAGTGCTATACAAGCGCTTTCGTTGTATAATTAGCGTTACAAGAAAATTCTATAAATATTTAAACATTGCACGGCAGGAAATCGTAGCAGGGTATGTGGTATGTGGCGACTCGCCTTGCTGCCTTGTGAGATGCCTCGCCTCAGTCTCCCTAGCGATGGACCGAGTCAGTTGTCTCAGTGTGAGAGCGTGCATTTTTTCCCCTGTGTTTATTGCGCCTTTATCATCGCCATCCTTATCTACCGATGGCTAAGTTAACGCAGCCATCAACGACCTAACGTCGTACAAGTATGCAGACGTCGAGGAGTGTTTTGTTGAATACGATACGATACGATGCTTGAACGTGTGTATGATACGTAGATTTGGCGATTTCATTTTACAAAATTTCACCAACATTGTTACATTTTTTATAGCAGATAGGATTATTTACCGAACAACGTTTCTATTAGATTCCGTTAGAGAAATGTACTGTAATCTGTTACAGTTTTTAACAGATTACATTATACTACCCCATACTGATCACCATTTTTTAAGACTCCTGGGAAGGCTAACAAGGTTCCGATAGTTAC
Source organism: Tachysurus fulvidraco (assembly GCF_022655615.1). Lineage (NCBI taxonomy): Eukaryota > Metazoa > Chordata > Actinopteri > Siluriformes > Bagridae > Tachysurus > Tachysurus fulvidraco. The sequence continues at coordinate 26,805,170 of NC_062521.1, read as the reverse complement.
GATAGGGTCATCGAAACGCTTGTCCTTCGTAACTCTGAAACTAGCTGTAATTGCATATCTAACAGGATGCACATGCCCTTGCAGCACAGTGTATAACTGTTGTATTGCACAATGTCTCGTATTACAACGTAAAATGTCAGCATTATAAATGCAGAATACAGCGCCGCTATGTTCTTCCATGAAGCAGGAGGGAACAGAATGAAAACATACATCACCCAGCAGGAAACATTTCATGAGGAACAGCTGAAGGGAAAGAGTTTTGTATCTCATGACCCAAGGACCTCAGTATCAAAGCACTTCCTGTGTGAAGTCACATGTAGAAGTAGCCAGTGATGACTGAGCCTGGTCGTGTGATTCTGGTCCAGATCTCTCTACGACAAGCTGACTAAACTAAACCGAGTACACGAAAACAAGGTTTCTGATGTTTCTATAGTCACATACCATAGACTTAACTGGAACTTCTCAGAGACATGATTAATGATTGAGACTTATGGTTGAATTATTGTTTAAATTGAACATAAAAAATAATCATTACCAAAAAAAAAAAAAAAAAAAAAAAATAGGTTTTCTACCACTGACTGAAAACTGTAGGTGTTTATGCCTTTTATAGCTAAATAATAGAGGTCTGTCACCCAAAATATATTACAAACTCAGTCGTTGTGGTAGTAAACGTGTCATTATGAAGTAAAAATTTCATTACACTATAAAAGTCATTATGAAGTAAACATGTCATTATGTTATAAAAAGTCATTGTGAAGTAAGCATGTCATTATATTATAAATGTGTCAAAGTAAACATGTCATTATATTATAAAAAGTCATTGTGAAGTAAGCTTGTCATTATATTATAAATGTGTCAAAGTAAACATGTCATTATATTATAAATGTGTCAAAGTAAGCATGTCATTATATTATAAAAAGTCATTGTGAAGTAAGCTTGTCATTATATTATAAATGTGTCAAAGTAAACATGTCATTATATTATAAATGTGTCATTGTGAAGTAAACATGTCATTATATTATAAATATGTCATAAAGTAAACATGTCATTATATTATAAATGTGTCATAAAGTAAACATGTCATATTATAAATTTGTCATTGTGAAGTAAGCATGTCATTATATTACAAATGTGTCATAAAGTAAACATGTCATTATATTATAAATGTGTCAAAGTAAACATGTCATTATATTATAAATGTGTCATAAAGTAAACATGTCATTATATTATAAATGTGTCACTGTGAAGTAAGCATGTCATTATATTGTAAATGTGTCAAAGTAAACATGTCATTATATTATAAGTGTGTCATTGTGAAGTAAACATGTCATTATATTATAAATGTGTCAAAGTAAACATGTCATTATATTATAAATGTGTCATTGTGAAGTAAACATGTCATTATATTATAAATGTGTCAAAGTAAACATGTCATTATATTATAAATGTGTCATTGTGAAGTAAGCATGTCATTATATTACAAATGTGTCATAAAGTAAACATGTCATTATATTATAAATGTGTCAAAGTAAACATGTCATTATATTATAAATGTGTCATAAAGTAAACATGTCATTATATTATAAATGTGTCACTGTGAAGTAAGCATGTCATTATATTGTAAATGTGTCAAAGTAAACATGTCATTATATTATAAGTGTGTCATTGTGAAGTAAACGTCATTATATTATAAATGTGTCAAAGTAAACATGTCATTATATTATAAATGTGTCATTGTGAAGTAAACATGTCATTATATTATAAATGTGTCAAAGTAAACATGTCATTATATTTCAAATGTGTCATTGTGAAGTAGGCATGTCATTATATTATAAATGTGTCATTGTGAAGTAAACATGTTTTACTATGAATTATGAAAATGTATTACGACATAAATGTGCCAATATGACGTGAATGTGTCATTATGATGTAATCATCTCCTTATAAAACAAATGTTTCATCATGAAGTACAGTAAATGTGACATGGAATAAAAGCCTCAATCAAAACGGTCATTATAAAATAATTATAAAATAAACGTCATCAAGACGCAAGTGTTTCATTATTATGAAATAAATGTAGCTTAAAAAAAAAAAAAAAGGTCACTGTAGTATTTAACATCACTGCCATTCGCACAATGTGTTCACATTTACAGAAATGTAATCTATATGAAAAACACTCCAGCAAACATCTAAAGACAGTAACGTGGTGAGTCGTGCCAGTCTCCTACCTCAGGAACTGTTTCAGAGCGCTAGTGATGGTCTTGACATCCCAGTCTTCACACGTGGTCAAGTCCAATTCAGTATTCTTTTCTTCTGTATTAAAATAAAACAAAGAGAACCATGAATGCCACATGAAATAACAGTGACAATACTAACAGTAATTAGACTGCGCTCATGCTGTCAATCACCTTCAGAAATCTCTGAAAAGTCTACGTAAAAAAAGGATAATTAAATATGTATTTTTCAGATTTTTATTTCTCCCACTATTTATTTATTAACTTATTTATTTATTTGTTTGTTTGTTTGTTAGTTTTCATTTTGTTGTGATGCGAAGATTTTTGACCATTTCCTTTCAGAAGCTTGAGGTCTGGTGAAGTTATGAAATTCACTCCTCCATTCACCTCAAACATGTTGAGAAAACAATAAAAAAAAAAAAAAAAAAAGGTAAAAAGTACCAACACCCAAACCAGGTTCAGCAGCAACTGAAAGACGTAAACGGAGAACAAGGTACTGTAGGTGTAAGTGTTAATGTGAAAAAGAACTAAAAAAATTAAAACATCAGAAAGTGTGATAAAGAGAGAGAGAGAGAGAGAGAGAGAGAGAGAGAGAGAGAGAGAGAGAGAGAGAGAGAGAGAGAGAGACGGAAACGGTAAAGACAGCGATGAACAAAAACGCAGATATAATCAGCTGGAAAACTCACAGCTGCATGCTTTCTCTGCAGAGCAACATGAACACTAATGCCCCTTTTCCACCGAGGCAGTTTGAGTGCTGGTTCGGAGCCAGAGCCTAATTTAGAACCAGTTCTTTCTTTTTCGACAGCCAAAGTACCGGCTCTGAACCAGGAAAAGTGGTTTTTAAGTAGCACCAAAACGTTGCTGGTCTAGACTTAGGAACCGCTTGTGTCAGGGACTGGGGGTGGGGCTGGGGGCGGGACTGGGCTACCGTTAGTGCATTTGATAATGTACCTTAAGTATACTAATGTTTAATACACTTTTACTTTACCTCAATACGATTAATTATCAGCACACATGATAGTACACGGAGCTGCACGTACACGTTAGATTCGACGCGTTTGGATGCCAATGTAGGTTCACAAAGCCATGAGCATTAACAGTATAGCAACATCCGCCATTGTTGATGATGTGTTTGTGTTTGCAGCTGCTGTGCTAACGCTGCTGTGTAACGTGACACGTATACAGTGACGTCAGACTCGGCTCTGTGATGGGATGATCCGACGGAAAGACAAACCGGTTCTTAGAAGGTTTGCCAGTGGAAGCAACTTTGAACCAGCACCAGTAGGTCTGAACCAGCACCCGGTTCTTTTTGGTGGAAAAGGGGCATACAGTAAGTGCTTGCTTCAGGTCTTAAAATGATTCTTGAAAAAAAAAATAATAATAAAAAAAATAATAATAAAATAAATATTCCCCTTCCTCAGATATGAAGTGCTACATAGTGTAATGAAGCTTTTATTCTCGTTAGATAAAAGTCTGAATATTAACTTCAGACACGTTTCTATATCATAGAGGTGAAGCGCACAGACGAATAAACTACTTCACTTCAGTAATTAAAAAGAAAGTGCAGGAAAGAAAACTCTTCAGGTGTAAACGTGTGAAAATGCACTTTCTGGGGTGAAACAGACGTGTCATATCGTTTCTAACTTCCGAGCAAGTTCGGTTAAGTGTCTTTGCTTTCTCGGTACAACAGAAAGTGTCTAACACGCGCAAATGAAATGTCGGGAGTGTTTTGCTCCTTATGTCAGGATAAAGAGTTAAATAATAATAATAAAAAAAAGAAAAAAGTCCTGAGGCTCTACAACAGATGAACAGAGCATGGGATGAACTACGCTGAATGGAATAGTGAAATACTGTGAGATTGAGGTTGATGGTCATGAATAGTGTCAGTCGTGTTAAACTGACATCTTTATCTCTGCACTAGGAATCAGAGATGTTACTTTGGATCCAAAAAAAAATTGAAATCCCAGTAGTATTGAAAAGATCCTGGTTGATTACTGGGCACGGAGCTGACCCAAGCTAAGTCTCAACGCCTGAGCATAGAAAAAAGGGGAGGGGATAATAAGCCGCAGCGCCCAAAAGTGTCAGTCCGCTGTCTCTATGGAACCGGGCAGGAACCAAGCGTGTCTCGCCTGGAGTTATTAGTCTGCCACTTATCAGCCAATCAAAAAAAGAGGCTACCCAATAGCCAATCAGAAAATAGCACTACTGTATCTGGGTAAGATTTTAGGCAACGACTAATGAAAAAAAAAATATTCATTAGAGAGAGTATTTTCGATGGTCGGTTTGAACAAAACCTCAACACGAATCAGTTTGTCTCTGGACGGGACACTGTCCTCACCGTCAATCAAGTTTTTTTTTTTACATTTTTTTTTATTTAATTATTTTTTTTTTGGGGGGGGGGGGTGTTGGGGGGTTTGGAGATGTCACGCTTGCCTGTCTTGAGAGCCCTGTAAATGTTATGATCGGTGAGCGTAGACGTGTCTTTAAACACCGTGGATGTGACTGTGAGACCGCATTTATTACATGTTAATAATTAAAAAAAATATACTAAGCTGGGTCAGCATTTTTTTTTTTAATTTGGGTTGATTTACTACAGTACTGTTTTATACTGAATGAGCTGTTTCACATAAGGGACCATTCCATGAAGTCCACAAGGTGGAAGAACAACTGGATTTGCACAAAAGTGCACAACCAATTAAACAAAAATGTTTGTAATATTTTGTTTAGTTTGATGTTCATGAGTCCCTTGTTTATCCCGAGCTCTTAAAACTTCTGTATATCTGACACCTGTTCAAGTATCTATTGATATATGATGATGTTGAGATTCATCGCTTAATGCTGAGGGACCCGGTCAAAAGGTGCAAACGTTCACTGATGCTCAAGGAGGCAACAAGACTGTATGTGTGAGTGTGTGTGTGTGTGTGTGTGTTTGTTTAGTGTGTCATTATTATGTGGAAAGATCTTTTTTTTCATATAATACTGTCCTTCATAAGCTACATAAGATATATACAAGTTTCCCACATAAAGTATTCACAATATACGCCGATCATCCTATTCAAAAGTTTGCACCCCCCTAGAACTTATTGGTTAACGCATGGTGTGAAGGTTTGTACATTTATGTATACTGTAAGTCGTGATCGAGTCTCTCAGTTGTCCACAGTGTGAAAAGATGGATCTCATACATACAGAAGATGCTGAAAAAGGAGGACTTTTAGGATTTTCCTGAAAAACACTGGGCAGTTTAGGATGAGTGGTCAGAATGGATAAGAGACTTGTGAACATTAAACTCATCCGAATCGAAAAACAGCCGTTGATCGTCCTGATCTGATGGACGGGTCTAAGTTTTTATATGGAATTAAAAGACAGGGTTGACACCGAATCGCATGCCAGAATCAATCGCAGAATAGTAAAATAGCCGGTGGTGTGGTTAGGATGGTGATGATGGCTGTTAAACTCAAGGGTGGGTGGGTTCAGGTCGCAGCAGGAACCTGCGAAGCGTGCCGATTCAAGCCAACGATTAGAATTCAGAGCACAGGGGCACTGGCTGGGGCAACGTCTGCAGGAGAAAGCGAAGAGGCAAGCAAGAAAGAGAATGAAGGAAAGAGAGGGAGAGAGTAAGGTTAAAGGGGTGTTGAAGGAAAAAAAAAAGCTGAAAAGTTTGAAAGGAATGTGGAGACTACAAAGACAGGGATGTGCAGAGCAAGAGGGATGTGCAGAGCAAGAGGGATGGCTCTGAGCTGAAAAGAGAAAGTGACTGCAGGATAGCGGGGAAATAAGAAAACGAATGGAAACCAGCAGAGAGCAGGTGGAAATCTGATTGCTAGCCTGCAGCAACAGAGCCAAGTGTCACCGACAAGGACAGGACAGTGGGACAGAGGCACAGAGACAAAGAAGGAGAAAGACACGGCCCAGACGAGCGAGTCGTCTGAATGCCAATGAGACGGAGATTACATTTTGGCTTCAGGCCCAAAACTTTTCCAAGTCAGAGTTCTTAAGCAGAGTCTGGGGTGAAACGTACAGGAGTAAACACTCTTATGCTGTGAAGTCGCCAGGAGGCGGTTCCTGCTTCCGGTTGCTATGGTAATAACGTTTCTCATTGGGTGGCACAAATAGAGTTCTGTTCAACATCAAATCGTTTTTTTCTTGCAGATAAAATAAAACAT
>NC_062521.1:26661273-26788773 GCF_022655615.1 Tachysurus fulvidraco | reverse complement strand
ACACAAATCCGCACAGAGCCGATCGGCCCTATACGCTCACTACGCAATTTGCGTAGGGCCCCGCAAATTACGCAAGGCCCCGCCTCCCTCTGCCTTATCTTACATCGCGTGTTAATGTTTACTGTGTAGATGACAATATAAAGTGGTGCTATCCATCTGGCCATGAAAAGAGAAAAAAGAAACAAAATGAGAGTGAAATGTGAGAACAGCAATCAGGTAAACTTGTGTTCTCTTAAAAGTTTGATGTCAGCAAGAGCAAATAACAGTAAAGTTAAGTTGACGTGATTCTGTCTGTACTGTAGTCTCTATCTGACTAGCTAAATTAGCTGTGCAGTGCTGCCAGTGCATCTCTTGGCCTGTCTGTCTGTCACACAACAATTTATTGCCTGAACATTCGCGTGAATAAACGCCCAAGCGCGACGGTGTTTATAAACGGCAGCTCGATAGCCTCGCGTGAACATGCGTTCATATGCGTTCATATGCGTGTGCAATCGTGCACGAAATGTAGGAGGGCCCCTTAGCAGAATTTTACTTAGGGCCCCGGGGAGGTCAGGATGGGCTCTGAATCCACACCACACTTTTCGGATATTTCTGTGTTCTGTTGGCCTATGACATAAAATCCAAATAAAAGAAGTTTTTTTTTTGAGGTAAATACGAAAAAAAGTTTGACGTGACAAAATGTGAAAAAAGTATGAATACTTCTGTATGATTCGCTATGGCAACCCTTAACAGGAAAAGCTAAAGGTAGAAGAAGAAGATATATAAATAGATATCTGAGAAACCAGAAACTCTGACCTCATACATTCGCACATTATTTCTCACCGAGCCGTTCTAATCTGTGTCAAGTCCTTCCTTGTAATCTGTCTCAACTCTACTTGTCTTAACCATCGTTCCTACACTGTGTTCTGGATACGTTCCAACGTGATGACATAGTTACTTGGAGCATTATTAAAACTTTTGGATTGTATCATTTAACTGTATTAATTAACAACAGCCAGAAGGGAGCATTATACAAATCCAGATATGGATTTAATTTGATTCCTAATGAGGAAGAAACCTTGAGAGGAACCAGATTGTAGAACACGGATCGTTACGCCAGCATCTGAGTCATTTTGTATTTCTTCTAGCCAATCGGTTATGCATGCTAGAACACCAGTTATGTGTGGAATAAGCACTCTCGGGTGTGCTGCCTATAGAATAGGCCTATAGGAGGCTGTTACTATAGAAACGATAACACGGTGGAATATGTGCATGAATTTCGCTCTATGAAATAACTCCTGACCGATCGGATTGCAGAATTGTTCTGATCGTGGTACAGTAAGATGTACATTAACAGCTGTGCTTGTGAACCGTCATGGCAACAGCATCACGACAGTGAAGACATGTGAATGGCATGTTATTCTTAAGACGTAAATAGTTCTGAATGTAAAATTCATTAGCTAACATGTCTAAATGCATTGAGGCGAGGTAGGTAGAGGCGTGCGCTCACAGGCTCGACACACTCAAACTTCTTCCTCTCCTGGATTTCCTGCAGCTTGCACACATACTCCAAAGACTCCTCCTGAAAGTGCAGCCTCATCATCTCTACTACCCCATCTGCCTGAGAGAGAGAGAGAGAGAGAGAGAGAGAGAGAGAGAGAGAGAGAGAGAGAGAGAAAGAGGGGGGGAAGGGAGGGGGGAGAGGGGGGTATTTTAAACCACAGATGATAACGGTGCCACTATTATCATTATTAATTCAAATAACAGGCCTGTTCTTCTGAGTGAGTGAAAGAGTGAGTAAGCGAGTAATATAGCGAGTGAGCAAGGGTTAGTGAGTGAGCGTGACAGAGAGAGAGTGAGTGAGTAAGTGAGTGAGTAAGCGAGAGAGTGAGTGAGTGAGTGTGTGAGTGAGTGAGTAAGCGAGAGAGTGAGTGAGCGAGAGTGAGTGAGCATGAGAGAGTGAGTGAGTGAGCGAGCGCAAGAGTGAGTGAGTAAGTGAGTGAGTAAGCGAGAGAGTGAGTGAGTGTGTGAGTGAGTAAGCGAGAGAGTGAGTGAGTGTGTGAGTGAGTAAGCGAGAGAGTGAGTGAGTGTGTGAGTGAGTGAGTAAGCGAGAGAGTGAGTGAGTGTGTGAGTGAGTGAGTAAGCGAGAGAGTGAGTGAGCGTGTGAGTGAGTAAGCGAGAGAGTGAGTGTGTGAGTGAGTAAGCGAGAGAGTGAGTGAGTGAGCGAGAGAGTGTGAGTGAGCGAGAGAGTGTGAGTGAGCAAGAGAGTGTGAGTGAGTAAGTGAGCGTGAGAGAGTGAGTGAGTGAGTAAGTGAGCGAGTGTGAGTGAGTAAGCGAGAGAGTGAGTGAGTGAGTGAGTGAGTGAGTGAGTGTGTGAGTGAGTAAGCGAGAGAGTGAGTGAGTGAGAGTGAGCAAGAGAGTGTGAGTGAGCGAGTGAGTGTGAGTGAGTGAGTGAGAGAGAGAGAGTGTGAGTTAGCGAGTAAGTGAGCGAGTGTGAGTGAGTAAGCGAGAGAGTGAGTGAGTGAGTGAGCGAGAGAGTGAGTGAGTGAGTGAGCGAGAGAGTGAGTGAGCGAGTGTGAGTGAGTGAGCGAGAGAGTGAGCAAGTGAGTGTGAGTGAGCGAGTGAGTGAGTAAGTGAGCGTGAGAAAGTGAGTGAGTGTGAGTGAGTGAGTGAGTGAGTAAGTGAGCGTGAGAGAGTGAGTGAGTGAGTAAGTGAGCGTGAGAGAGTGAGTGAGTGAGCGAGTAAGTGAGCGAGTGTGAGTGAGTAAGCGAGAGAGCGAGTGAGTGAGCGAGTGAGTGAGCGAGCGAGAGAGTGAGCAAGTGAGTGTGAGTGAGCGAGTGAGTGAGCGTGAGAAAGTGAGTGAGTGTGAGTGAGTGAGTGAGTGAGTAAGTGAGCGTGAGAGAGTGAGTGAGTGAGTAAGTGAGCGAGAGAGAGTGAGTGAGTGAGTGAGTGAGTAAGTGAGCGAGAGTGAGTGAGTGAGTGTGTGCGAGTGAGTAAGTGAGATAGTGAGTGAGCGAGTGTGAGTGAGTAAGCGAGAGAGTGAGTGAGTGAGCGAAAGAGTGAGCGAGTGATTGTGAGTGAGCGAGTAAGTGTGTGAGTAAGTGAGCGAGAGTGAGTGAGTGAGCGAGCGTGCATGAGTGAGGGAGAGGCAGAGTGTTTACATAAAAAATAGAGAGAGAGACAAAGTCTAAACCGCAAGAGTAAGAAAGAAACCGACAATCAGAAAGAGAAACAGTAGACAGATGCAGAAGGTGTGAATTACAGAAATAGAGACAGACCGCATGAAAGACTGAGCATGACAGGAAGTCAGAGAAAGAGTCAGTTTGAGTTGACTCAGAGTGAGTGACAAGTAGATAAATGTGTGTGTGTTTGTGTGTGTGTGTGTGTGTGTGTGTGTGTGTGTGTGATACATAAAGAGATTGAATAAACCCAAAAACCAGACAGAAGAAAGAGGGAGCTGGTGAAAGTCACAAGTGTGTAGGAGGTGAACACAGTAAAACTGAGTGTGCAGGTGTAGCACTGCACTTATGTAGAACCTGCATGCTGATGCCTGTTTCTGTACAGACGATTAGCTAAAAATCTGTGACACATTACTCACCGACACCATTGTACATCAGATATAAACACAATTACACCAAGTCACACTTTTTTAACGCAGACATGAACTGTGAAGCGTGAACCAAATGCAGTTAAGAGTTTTCATTTACATGTCAGTCAACCTACAAGTACACAGATTACAGCCCTAGTGTCCCCAAAGCAGGTCTAAAGGACCATCTGGTAAACTCCCAGTTTATCACGATCCCTGCTACAAAAAGTGCTTTTAAAGGCAGGGTCTCTGATTTTTGAAAGCCAATGTCCACATATAAAATCACCAAAACAAACACGCCCCTAACCCAAATGGGTCCCACCCCTGTATCGATAGCTCCGCCCACACATACATACGTAACCCAGGCAACTAATGGAAAGAAACGTGTCTTTATCATAGCTGAAGGGAAGAACAATACGATTGCAGATAAACAAACAAGCAAAAATGACACACAAGCATAATCATGTAAAGGACAAAGGCATATATTAGTTCTGTGTAACAAAGCAAAACCAACGTTACTCACCTATCGAGAAGGAAAAAAGCGCCTCGGCATCTTAAGTAAAGTCGGCCACAGATTTGAATTTCCCGAGTCAATAACTCCTGAGCTAAACGCTGTTACTACACAAACACAGTTGCCTCTCTACATTACTACGATAGAAAAGAGGTGTTATTTGTGTAGTAACAGCGTTTAGCTCAGGAGTTATTGACTCGGGAAACTCCAATCTGTGAATATTTGGCCAACTTCCTGCTCCTTCAGGGTGGAAAGCTGATCCTATATTAACACGTCCTACTTCTTGCCTTATCATAAGTCTTTCTTTCTTTGTTTTTATCCTCCATGTCAATGTTAAAACCTCTTTCTGCTAATTTCACACATGCGCACTGGACACTCTCTCCGCACATATCGACAAGACCCGCCCCTTTCTGCTCAATGGCTACACGTTTGTTTTTTTTTTGTTTGTTTATTTTTCGGCCCGACTCAGTTTTCTGAAGAATTTCTCAAAAATCTGAGACCCTGCCTTTAAGTGTTTGCATCACACATTCTACATGGGTGTCAACAAAAAAAATGACTAGAAGAAAACTGGATCTTCTGCTTGTCAGAAGATCCAGAGAAGTCTTTATATGGACATGTGGGCTCTTAGTGAAAAGTACCTCTTGCAACTGCGGTTCCTTCTTCTTCGCCGACATGTTTAAGAGCTTCTCCAATGACGTATAATACTTCTCAGTTTCCTTCTCGTATTTCTTCCTCTCAGTCTAAAAACAGACCAATGAAAAAAAAAATTGCTATTTTTAACACCATGATGGAAACAGTGTTGTTGGAAAAGCTGCTGATGTCGGGTTGGGGGAAGGAATTAAAAGAAGTACTTTGGCTGAACCGAGCTGCTCCTTCCGAAACTTCTCTAGAGGCTTCATCAGTGTCTCTGTAATGTTCGTCATCTGTAGAAGACAAAATGTATTACATCTGTGACTGACATAATAATAGTAGTAGTAGTAATAATAATAATAATAATAATAATAATAATAATAATAATAATAATAATACAGTAGCAGTAAAAAAAAACTCCATTAAGCACAATTAAAGGCCATAACAAAAGGTTCTGTCCTTTCATATGTCTCATATCCTGTGGGAATTGAGTGCTTTTAGCACATTTCCAGAAGTTTATTTAAAACCCAGAAAATGGTTATGATAGGGAGTTGTCAAAGGAGTGGCGTCTCTGTAAGCTATTCTATTCCTATGTAGGTTAAAGTATAGATCAAGCCTATCTTGCAGGTACAAACAATACAGCAGGTAATTATACTAAATGTCAAAGCTGTCAAATTACACTGAAGATATAAGACATATCTGTGTAGGATTACGTTCTGGCCTGTTAATTTAATGCTGATTTTAGTCACAAGATACCTTCCTGGTCCCATAGAAGTTCTAACAACTCCAACTCACTCAAGGCCAATACTGTCCTCTCCCACAGACACTCTCATCCAATCCTGCATGCTCCTGCAGACACTTCTGACCAATTCTGTCGGCTCTTGCAAACACCTTTGACCGACCTGGACCACTCTCCCAGGTACGCTCGATCGAGTCTATCTACTCCGACCAACACTCTTGTCTAATTCTGTCCCCTCCTGCAGACATACTCAACAAACCTTGCATGCTCTTGCAGATACTCAACCAATCCCTTCTGCTCCTACAGCCATTCGACCAATCCATTCCTCTCTTGCGGACACTCTTGAGCAATCCTCTTTGCTCTTGAAAACTCTCGTGACCAATCCTTTCCACTTCCACAGGCACTGAATAAACTCCATCTGTTACTGCCAGAACTCTTGATCGGTTACATATGCTCCTGCAAACACTTGACCAATTTTGTCACCACCTGCAGACACTCGACCGATCCTTTCCCTTCTTGCAGACAATCCTGACCAATCCTGCATGCTTTTGTAGACACTCTTGACCACCACCCACCCCCCCACCCCTAAGAACATTTCTGACCACTCACATTTGTTCCTTAAGACACTCTTGATCAATTCTGTCCACTCTGGACTAATCTCACTTCCTCCGACAGACACTCTTGGCAAGTCCCGCATGCTCGAACTGTCCTGTAGATTGTCTTGATCAATCTTGTCCACTACTACAGACACTCTTCGTTATTCTACCTGCTCATAAAGACACTCGACGAATCCCATTAGTGCCTGCAGACACTCTTTACCAATCCTATCCACTCCTGCGGACATTATCGACAAACCCCCCTTGCTCCTGCAGACTTTTGATTGAACCCTTGCTGCAGATTCATTTGATAAATCCCATTCACCAGTGCGGATGTCTGACCACTTACTTACTGCACCGACCCACAATATCGAGTGGTTGGTTCTACCGTTCAAAATATAAACAAGTAATTTCCCTTCCAACAGGTTTCAAATTCACCTTTACCCAAGAGTAAACCTCCTGGCAGAGGCAAACTGGTCTTTGGTTTTAATACCCTGGCAGTTGGCACAATGGTACTACGAATCAAAAATTGATACCTTGCTATTAATCTGGATGATTTCAATACTAGAATATGTGTTTGTAACTGTAAGAGGTTTTCACACGGCGCATGACAAATCACTCTCAACTTCAGCTCGGCTTACATCTCTCTTATCCGAGCAGGTGCAGGACTATACTTATAATCATTATAGTCCATATCGAGGACATAAACATGTCCTGTAAAGATATAGTGTATACTCTGTGCTCACAAGACCAGAATTAACATAATTAGGAAGCAAAGCCGCATGAATGATTATTAGGACTTTTCCCAAACTTTTCCCAAATGTTGACCTAAAATGATTTATGGTAATGCCATAATTAAGTATAACATTTTAGTCATCGTTTTCACCCCTGATCCAATTTCGTTTTCTGCCTCTCTCTGCCTCAGCATGTCCGAGTTGGCGCACCCTGCCTGAGCTCTGCTGCATGACATCACCTCTCTGCCGTGTTGTGATTGGGTGGAGGCCCGGATCTGTCTTCACAACAAGCTAGCTGGTGCGAGTTTAGGTTTGGGCAGGGCCAGCACTGGCTTTGCTCTGTTTACTGAACACCAAAATGACACATTGAGGCCACAAGGATACTGTAACGAAGTCAGCCAATCCCAAATCTAATGCAAATCCAACACAGCGATATAAATCCAGAACACACACAAAGACTTAATGAGGTTTATAAAGAAATAGAGCCATAAAACTTTGCATTTCTGTATAATCCAGAGCCACTGCACATGTGACTGCCAAGACGGCATCAATATAACTAAAACAATCTGATACTCGTTATAAAAAGCAAGACAAAACAGGAGAAAAATGTAATAAAAACAAAAAACAGAACAAAACAAAAAACAAAAAGCAAGAAAAAATAAAGCAAGAAATTTGATTTTAGATTTGGGAATGGTAATAATAATTCTAATAATTATAACAATAATATTTTTATTATTGCTGTTATTATTATTATTATTATTATTATTATTATTATTATTATTACTTCTTCTTATTATTATTATTATGTATGTATGTATCTGCCCCAAACAATACTCAGCATTACAAAGCATAATAAAGCATTAAAAAACCATTAAAACAACATTTTTGCAAAATGAAAAACAAACAAAGATAAACACAGGGATCAGCACAGAGGAGATGGGATTTGTTGCTAACGCTAACACTGACTCACTCTTTCTGCAAGCCTGCATTCAGTAGAGAATCACTCCAGCCTGCAGCAAATAACCAACAGCAAAACATCCCACTTCCTGTGGAAAACTCGGAGTGCCCACTAACATGCAAGTGTGTGAATGTGCGTGCATACATGCGTGTGTGTGTGTGTATGTGTGTGTGTGTCAGGCCTATAGAGTAACAAAGCAGCCAAGTAAATGTTCTGAAGCCTGTGTATAAACATCCCCAACTTCACAGATCTTCACTAGGCACTTTATCCTGGTCAGGGTACTTTTAGATCTGGAGTCTGTCCAAGAAATAATAAGAAATATATCACTGAAATATATCCTGAATGAGTCGCTCCCCAAATTATTTCAGCTTCTCTATGGTGTTTTTACACTGTGTTCTGTCAGGTTCTGTAAACTTCAAGGATTTAAATGAGACTTGAGCAATATTTTGTAGAGGCACCACTGGCAGTCCCTATAGTGTACAAGGCTGGCAAACGTGATCCCCCATTCCTCCATTGTTCAAGCCACGAGAGTTCTGGAAGATCTTTGGACCACATGGTGCCACCTTCGTTTGGATCTACTTCGTTTCACATCTGCTCTCCAGAACCACGATGCTACAATCCACCCTGTAACTGATCCAGGGCAACCCTGTCCAGTATAAAGTGCTCACTAATGCTTATACATTAGTTTTGGTGTTAAAGTTTTTTACATTTCTTTTCACACATCGAGCCCGAGCTCCTCCCTCACGATTAGTTTTTAAAGCAACAGTTTTAAATACAGATTTATAACTGGATTAAAAAGAAACTTTAAAAACAACAAGTTGTTAGATTCTGTGAAAATACCCAGTGACTGAGAACACCTACCATCAGCTCCCTCTGATCCTCCAGGTTTCTGAGGAAGGAGGAAAACTCCTGTAAAGACTCATCTGCAACACACACACACACGGACACACACACGCACACACACACACACACACACACACACACACACACACACACACACACACACACACACACATTATTATTATTCCAATTATTGAAAGAAAGAAAGAAAGAAAGAAAGAAAGAAAGAAAGAAAGAAAGAAAGAAAGAAAGAAAGATAGAAAGAAAGAAAGCTAGAAAGCTAGAAAGAAAGAAAGAAAGAAAGAAAGAAAGAAAGAAAGCTAGAAAGAAAGAAAGAAAGAAAGAAAGCTAGAAAGAAAGAAAGAGAGTTAGAAAGAAAGAAAGAAAGAGTTAGAAAGAAAGAAAGAGAGTTAGAAAGAAAAGAAAGAAAGCTAGAAAGCTAGAAAGAAAGAAAGAAAGAAAGAAAGAAAGAAAGAAAGAAAGAAAGAAAGAAAGAAGTAAACTGCAAAGTAAACAAAAGAGATAAATAGACGAGAAAGAACAAAGAAAAGGAATAGCTAAAAGATAGATAAAAATATTAGGGACAAATGTATAAAACAAAAGAAATACCAATAGACCCTTTCTGTGAAGGAAGAAAGGATGAAAAAAAGAAAATTAAGAAAACTATAAGGATCAATGAAGCTTATTCAGTATCTTACTATGTTTTTTTTGTCTGAAAAGTATATGATCCCCTACTCTTATATGGGATCTACTGGCTCTATGTGAAAAATTGCATTCCTGGAGATGAAGAAATAAAATGATGACGATGATGATGAGTGTTGTCTGTTAAGCCAACATAATAATTAGTCACGCTGAGCAACAGTGCAAGTGTGTGACTTCTGGGTGTTGGCTGTCGATCCGCCTGAACTTTACCTTGTGGTTTTCCAATATATTTTAATTAAACAGCAAATAAATACAAATAAACTGCAAATAAAAGTGATTGTGCATGAAGCCATGAACTTGAACTTCAGTACAGAATCCTGATCCTTGAGCACCGGAAAGGGGGAAAAAAGTTAAACAGCTCTCACCGATGCACTTTTCATCGTCAGTCTTTGCGTCCCCGATGTACTCGAACTGGAAATCCTTCAGACACTGAGCAAACTTACGCTGGGCCTGAGAGAGCTCTGTAGGAATCAAGAAGATAGAGAAGAACTTCAGGAACCAACAAAGCACCAAGACATGATTCAGGCAATCATCTGAGGAAGGACCGAAAGGAAAAGTATCTCTGAGGCTTGCAGGAAGTCCTGCATAAAACGTATAGAAACAAATCTATGTGTAGATAAACACATGTCTCTATCCTGGTGAGGGGAAAAACCCGGAGACGGATTAGGAACGACTGAGTGGGGGAATCAGGAGAGACGTTTCAAATGGGAATAATTCTGGAACAGCTGCGTTTATTATAAACAATGATTCAAAGCTAGCATAAAAATTAACAGCATAAAAAAATTCATTCTCAAGTGTCTAATCATACAAATGTAAGATTTGCATTGGCATGAGGGTGTGTGTGTGTGTGTGTGTGTGTGTGTGTGTGTGTGTGTGTGTGTTAGGGATGCATTTAAAAATTTCAAACAAATGTTAGACAAATACAGAAACAAGTAGAGGCATTGTTCTGTTAAAGAACATCTGTGGTTCCTAATGTCCTAACGTCTCCAGTGAAGAAGGTGTGGCCTCTGAGTCTGTCAGTCACAGTGAAGGAGGTGTGGCCTCTGAGTCTGTCAGTCACAGTGAAGGAGGTGTGGCCTCTGAGTCTGTCAGTCACAGTGAAGGAGGTGTGGTTCAATTCAATTCAAGTTTATTTGTATGGCACTTTTTACAATTGACATTGTCTCAAAGCAGCTTTACAGAACATAAACAAAGAACAAAAGGTTATTATAAAAAAATAATAGAAAGATTAATAGAATACAAAATTCAAGATAAATATTAGATATATTTAGTTCACAATGTGTAGAAATTTATCCCCAATGAGCAAGTGTGAGGTGACTCAGGAAGCAGTGGCAAGGGAAAATCTCCCTTAGATGGTAAAGGAAGAAACCTTGAGAGGAACCAGACCCAATGGGGAACCTCATCCTCATATAGGTGACACTGGAGAGTGTGATTATGAATATACAGTCTCACAAATGTTGTATTGATGTAAAAGATCACATGGAGTTCACATCTCCTCTACAGTATAGTCTAACTGGAGCTGGTAGATCTCTAGATGCCTCAGGATCCTCAGAGTCGGCCTCGTCTCAGCTGAGGACCAAAATCTTCATCGCACCTAAGACAATCGGAGCTGGTACAGTTTCTGGATGCCCCGGGACGGGTAGAAAGAGAGAAGCGGTGGAGAGGAATTAACATACCTGCTGTTCATAATATTTGCAAGTCTGATATAATAGTGCACAATATTATGGGATGTATTATGTGTATGCCTGGGAAAATGTGTCTAACAGGAAGACTATTCCAAAGTTTGGGAGCTAAATTAAAAAAACTCTCTACCACCTTTAGTAGACTTAGATATTCTGGGAACTACCAAAAGTCCTGAGTTTTGTGATCTCAGAGAGTGTGAATGATTGTAACGTGTTAGAAGACTATTTAGATACATAGGAGCTAAACCATTAAGAGCCTTATTGATTAAAGATGCAGGACAACCACCTAGTAATGCATTACAATAGTCCAGTCTAGAGGTCATGAATGCATGAACTAGCTTCTCAGCATCAGATACAGACAGGATGTTTCTCAGCTTGGCAATATTTCTAAGGTGGAAGAAGGCTGTTTTTGTAGTATGGGCGATATGATTTTCAAAAGACAAGTTGCTGTCTTTTGAAGACAGAAAATTACAGCTCATCCAATCTTTTATCTCTCTAACACACTTAGCTAATTTGGACAATTTAGCCATTTCATCTGGTTTTGCTGAGATATATAACTGTGTGTCATCAGCATAACAGTGAAAACTAATCCCATGTCTTCTAATAATGTTCCCTAATGGAAGCATGTATATCGAGAAAAGCAGAGGTCCTAGGACTGATCCTTGAGGGACCCCATAATTAACTGGCAAAAAAATGGAGGATTCACCATTAAATTTTACAAAATGGTATCGATCAGACAGGTAGGATTTAAACCAACTTAAAGCCTGTCCATGAATACCTGTGTAATTTTGTAAGCGATCTAGGAGAATGTTGTGATCTATAGTGTTATGATGGGGCCTGAAACCTGACTGAAACTCTTCAAAGATATTGTTCTCCTGTGGTCTCTGAGTCTGTCAGTCACAGTGAAGGAGGTGTGGCCTCTGTGTCATTCAGTTCCAGGGAAATAGGTGTGGTCTATTAGCTCATTAATTCATGAAAACTAAAGCACTTTAAATCACTGTGGTGAAACCATATAGTTCACTACAGCAACACTGAACTGAATTGTTTTATTCACTGGCTGCTTTAAATATGATGTCGAAAGGCCAGATCACTGATTACTGCTTTAGCGTTCCAAATATTTAGGAATTGCAGCATATTGGTAAGCTGGGGGAAATCCCAGCTGGATAGAATTGTGGTGTTAAATAAAGCTTTTAGGAAAGAATTTAAGCTTTTTTTTTCCCTCTGTGTAAAGTGTGTGTATGATCTGTTAGTGCGCTGTTAACACTGTGGAAACACGATCCGTTCATACAGTCCCGACGGGAAATCCCTTCATCGAGGACATCCCACGAGGAGGTGCATGAGAGAAACAAACAGGGTATTTTCAGATGAGAGTCATGATTGGTATCCATCTGTGCAGAGATTTCAGTTTCACAATACAGCTCTGGAAAGGAAACTGATCTAAACAGTACCAACCATCGATTAGGCCGACTTTTTATTTTCATTTTTGAAAGAATCCAAGCTATGGCGATTTTAATTCAGGAATAGTGAGGATTAAATATTAGACTTCAGAAAAGCAGCGCAAATTTAGTTTAGTATGCTGATGATTAGGGTGCAGAAAATTGGCGCTGGGTAACGTGAGTGTTGAAGAGGACCCTGTGACAGCTCATTCAGACTATTCTGCCTTATTCATGAAGCATTTTGGTGAAGACGGTAATAGAAAAGCATTCACACAGTCAACCAGAGATCGTAAGTTCACTTTTCTAGCACAGTGGAAAGACTAGCCAATGAATGCAATGGAAGAACATGCAAGAACAAGCATAGGACAAACATCTATGCAGCTCTTGGCTGAGGAATGAAATTTTTCAAGGAACTATTGCTTTTAAAAAAAAAAACAACTCCCACTCTTTCCAACATATTCAGCGATCTTTCCCTGACACCCACTGTTTTTTATTCTTTGCACTTTGCTGTGAAAAAAGACTTATAATTCCAAAGCTGTGACCTTCTAAAAGAAAAGCACTCTCAAGCCTCAAGACAGATAAACCTGTATGTATCTGGCAGCCCTGGGGCAGATTCTGGGCAGCCTGTAACCTTACGAACACAGCTGATGCATTGTTTACAGTACTCCGGCCCTCATTACTGGACTCAAAATAGATGTCAGAGGAAGGGGTGTATTTTTTCTGTGTCATGTGTGAGGTAACGTCTCTGTTTATGTACGCTGAGCTAGATCACAGCTGCAAACTCTGCCGCATGCTGCAACATGCAGCAAGGCGTTGGTGTGTGGTTGTTTACTGGGTTTCACAACCTATGGCTTGGGTTCTGCTCATGCTTAACCGACAGAGGTACGAAGAGGAACTCAAAGTAAAAAAAATAAAGATTTCCTTTGCACAAACATTTCAGTGACAGCGCTGCACATAATGCAGAGCCATAAACACTTCAGCCGCGGCCTTTAAACGATTGACGGCATTGAGTCAGAAGTCATGCATTCTCGTTCAGCCAGAACGCTTCGGAGAAGGAGGTGTGGTTGAAAAGCTGACATGACTCACAGAATGTGTGGTATTTACTATGGGGAGACTAAGAAACTGTTGCATATACAGAAATAACTATCTGAGGTGAGCAATACCATGATAAAGTATTTCAGTGAATTCGGTGAAATTTAAGGGGTTTGCATTTTATCAGTAAAGTAAAAAAACATTATCTGGTTACTAGAAGCTCTTTAATATGGTAGTAATTACATTATTACAACAGTGAATAGTATTGCTAGTATCATAACGTTTAGTAGTTACACAATAGTACAGAATTAGCTAAGATTAGAGCAC
The DNA here is from genome assembly GCF_022655615.1 of Tachysurus fulvidraco. Taxonomy (NCBI): domain Eukaryota; kingdom Metazoa; phylum Chordata; class Actinopteri; order Siluriformes; family Bagridae; genus Tachysurus; species Tachysurus fulvidraco. The sequence goes on along the minus strand of NC_062521.1, from coordinate 26,775,021 downwards.
CACCCTAATGTACTACAGCATGGCTAACATGTATTTCTACAATACTCCAGTTACTCGTGCACAACAGTTACTACTGTACACTAGAAGTAAACATTAGCTCTATGACTACACTACAGTTATTCATTCATAGTATAACTATAGTACCTAGAAATAACCAGATAGCCACAATAAAGTAGTGCACAACTATATTTACTACTATAGTTACTGTACTCAACATTATCATACTCGATTATGACAGTTAGAAGTAACCCAGATATAACCATATAACTACAATATAATGACTTTACAAATACAGCTACTCATGAACTACAATTATTATGCTAATAGCAACCCAGAAATAATCATTTAGTACAACTGTTCAGGTGGAATTATCCTGCGTTCTAACCATCACAACACGCTTTTAATTCCTGTTGATGAAATAAGCTTGCCACTGAGGGGTTAAATCACAGTGCAAGTCCCAAGCCCATACCAAATGGAAGGATTGAGGCAGGAAGGCGTAAAAACCCGTGCCAAGATCTAAATCAGAAAGCTGTAGCGACCCTGAAGCGACCCGGAACAGTCGAAGGACAACAGCAACAAATAGTACTATAGTAACTGTATCAACATTACTTACAAATATCCATATAGCTAATATATAGCACTACAGTTACATATGCATTACAGTTACTATAGTAACCCAGAAATGACCATATGACTACCGTATATTACTACATCACTACAGTTGTAGTGTAGTTATAACCTATGTCCAAAATAACCTAGAAATCACCAGATATTATGTTGCCTAATAAAATATGACTGTAGTTACTTAAGACAAAGTTACACGTGTACTACAGTTATTACACTCCAAAAACAAAGCAAACACCTACATGTGGCCAAATAGGTACTATAGATCATGGTATAGTACACTACTACAGATAATGGTATAGTGCTATAGTTACAATAGTTACCAAAACTCATTATATAATATCTTTGTAAATTTATACAACATAAATAATCAGTTATTAATATACAGTGCTATACTTTTATATTGAACAGTTTTACAATGTAGATACTACACTATATGGTAAAAATATCATATTGAAATAAAAACTGCTATGCATTTATTAGAGAGTACTAGTTAGTTACTATACTATATACTGAAATAACATTATGGCCTAGTTAGTACAAAAAAAAGTGCACTTTTTATTACATGAAATATGGCCTCACTATTAAATGTGAAACTCTAAAGAAACTCTCTAATAAAATAAATAAAATTTAAAAAAAAAATCTGATGATCGTAGCAAGAGTTTAATGACCTCTAAATGTATTTTTTAATAAAACTTTTATACACAATTTAGAGATAGGCCAACATTTCAACCAGCAAAAGTTCTTATGTTAAAACTACAAAATAGAATTTTAATTCTTTTAATAACTGCAACAGCGTGTGATAATGTGACACAGTACAATTGTATCAGTTTGAAAACATGCGAGCTGAAAATGCTTTTCGGTGGCATCCTATCTTTGGGAAATAAATGCAGAAAAACAAGCTGACCTATAAAGACTGAAGCAGTAAACACGAACGTACATCCAGAAACATCTGCATAACGGAGAGATGTTAAAAAATGGGTTGAGGTAATGTTGTCAAAACAGGAACCCTGGCACATGATGGCAGGTTTTTTATTTTGGTTTAAACATGAAGGCCTGTGTTTAAAAATGGCGGCTTGTCCTCATAGTTAGCTGGAATGCAAGACACATACTGTACTGTATAGCCACAAAATCCCTTGCCACTTAGGGGTAATACGATCTTATAGTCCTTAAAAAGCAGCTAAATTCAGATAAGACTTATCTCGGCACTGTGGCCGTGGCTCAGGGTGTGGCCTAATGTGTTTATTTTGAACCCTATCTTATTTGACCTCATGAGAAAACATTAATAGTTTAAATGAAAGCAACAGAAGTTTAATCGTAGCCTGGTTTATGAACTACTAAATCATTTTCACTTCAGTTTTAAGTCATAATTGAAGATCCCCCCCACCCCTGGTAAGGGCATCAGTTGCTAGAAATAAAACTCCTCTGCGATTCTGTTCTGAATTTATTTCTGTAGGTAGTCAAGATGTATAATCACTGCACATAGAAACTTTATAGAACATTTATAAATAACTCAACATAAACAGAAGCAACTGTAAGAAAAATGATAAAACTTTAAGCTACTAATCTGATCACACGGTGTCCGTCATACGGTGTAGTTTTCTGTTAGAAGTCATGGAAGCAACATTTATGGAAGGAGTCTCCAGTGTGAGCTCTTAGGAACAGGGAGTTTTCCACCACAGTTAAGTCTTCATGATGAGAAGAGCTTTTTTTCTCTTCTGTCTTATTAGCTTTAAGAAAAAAGAAAAAAAAAAAGAAAAAAGAAAAAAAGAGATGTCCGGTGCAACAGCGGCTGTTTATATCTGCTGTAATGGAAGTGAGAGCAGGGACTAATTTCGTGGAAGTTCCGCAACATTAAATGGTTAAAAAGTGCAATAATAAAAAAGTGCAACAAAGTGCTCGGTAATAAATTTTAAAATGTTGAGATCGACAAAAAGCTGTGGGTCTAAAAGGACATTTTAAACTATTGGAAAAGAGCCACGTCACTTTGTATCATGTCACGTGTCACGACCCTGGTATGGATTATTGTCCTATTAGACCGCTGTGTGTTATTCCGCCATCCTGGGTCTTGATCGTAAAAGTAGGATTTTTATATATTCTGTATATATCGTTTCATGCTACTGATTGGCAGCAGATGACAGAATGTCACTTTAATTCTCTACTAATCACGACGTATCTTAAGAATAACTTTACACCCTGACTTAGGACTGATCTTATCTTATCTTACCTGGGCGCAACTCAGGTCCGATATAAATATAAAAATATGATTATTCTTAGTCTGATATGAATCATATTGAAACACTTCACTGATACAATTAATCCTCACCTTCTTTCCTTCATGCCCATACATCTGTTATCCATTGCCTTAGGCTGCCATAAAAGCCTTCAATATTCAAAGAACCCTAGAAGAGTGAAGGTGCTGTCCATGTTGGAATTTTGAGCTGTTCCTTTACCCCCTGTACCTGGTATCGAGGACATGGAGTAAACACAAAAACACAAGAGACACCTTTGTTTAAGGTGACTTGTGCTTGGCAGGACACAAAGCCCTAGTGTCTGATTGTCTTACAGAGACATGCCTCCCTGTGCTCTGTAATTTCAGCACTACTTAGGACTACTTAACCATGCTCAAAAACATCCATTTGGACTTGGCTAATATTAGGCTTAGGGGATAATTTCAGGACAGCATGATCATTGTTAATGGTGCTCACTTTTATTTAAAAGGGGGCAATTAAGCACAGTGTTTTCTCAAAGCGTGAAATATGAAAGATTATTCCCTACGCACATTATTTTGGCGTGAACCAGGAGTTACAAATTCGTCTCACCCAAAGCCGAAGCACAATTACGCCAAGTCAAATTACGCCTAGCTCTGATGAGTTGCATATTTTCAAAAACACAGGAAAATACCTGTTATGTTCTGGCCCTCCAGGACTAATCAGAACCTCCCCTCTATATCCTCCATCTAAATATATCTTTGTGAATGTGAACCACGCCACTGCACTGAGGAAACCAGAGTGGAAAATAAAGCCACTGGAGCCCAGTTTGGTGTAAACAGATGATCTGACGTGTAATTTAAGTTATGACATAAGGGCACTGTCGAGCAAATGTGTTCTAATACAGGTTCAAAGGTCACCTGTAAAACAACACACACTTTTACTTGAGATAAACAGAACTTGGATGAAGCAGCCAGAGGAAGAGCAAGCTGCTGCGAGGAAGCTACCCCGCAGGGCCGGCTGAGATATAGTAATATCAATATTGTGAAAAATTAGGTCATAGTAAACTTCCCTGAAAGATGACTGAAAGTGTGGAATCTTGTTTTATCTATATCTTGACTGACTAGAAGCTGCTGATTTTTTGTTAACATTCTGTTTACTGTTCAAATCGGAAAATATTTTTGTAAAATTTGTTGTCATTTTCTTCTACTTTCTACTTTTTACTTTTATAAACTGCATAGTCCTAGAATTCCTGCCATTCCTACCTACAATCTGTAAAATCTCAGTCGACAGTCCGTACCTACAATTACTACAGATCCTAACTACAATTCCTACCTACAATTTCTATCATTCCTACATTTTATACAATACAATTCCTACCTAATATTTTTCGACTATGATTCTTACCTACTATTCCTACCTGCAAACTGTACTATCCCTAACTACAATTCCTATCAACATTTCGAACATCATCTACCTACAATTTCTATAATTCATTAAATCAATTGAGTTTTATGAAATCACAACCTACCTCAATTCTTACCTACAATTTGTACAATCCCTGCAACAACATCTATCTACAATCCCTACCATTCTTAACTACAATTCCTACTGTACCTACATCCTACACTATGTATAATACCGACCTACAATTCCTACTATACCATTCCTAACTACAATTCTTACATACAGTACATATAATAACAACATACAATTCATACCATTTCTACTGAGAATTTGTAAAATCCCTGCCAACCATCCCTACCTACAATTCCTACCGATCCTAATTTCAATTCCTATCTACATTTTGTAAAAATACCTACCTACAATTCCTACATTTCATACAATCCTTACCTATATAACGCATATTAACAGCAATCCCTACCATTTCTACCTGTAATTCCTCTTACACATAAAACCTACCAATAAGTTCTATAATTCCTACATTTCTTGAAACCCAGACCTACCATTCCTACCTACAATTTGTACAATCTCTGCTAACAACCTATCCCTAATCATGTTTCTTACTATTCCTATTTAAATTCCAATATACATTTTATACAATCCCTACAACTCCTTACAAACATTCCTACCTACTTAAAAAAAACAAAAACAAAAAAAAACGTAACCTACATTTCCTTCTTTCCTGGGAAAAATGTCTACACTCTTAACTGTAAAATCCTCTTACCTCAACCCAATCATTCTTTCGCTACTAGACATGGCATGTGGTAACATATGAACCTCAAACTGAATCTGTAAGCATATCAAAAGAGGAAATTTATGGTTACCGACTTCAGCAGGGTATCGACTTTATCAGCAATATCAAACTCTGTGATTTATTTAACAGTGGCCATGCCAAGCTTGCCAAAACATAAAGCGACTACAGTTTTCTTTATTGATCATATCAGATAAACTAGCTAGGTGGAAAGTTAGCATGTAGCATGTTCTCTACACACTGGACGTTACTAGCTATTTTGTGTATACACGAGGCTTACTGATGTCAGTGTAAAATGTAGCATTGGAAATTATATTTACTCTAAATATCACTTCATCTGTAGTTTTGTTTTTATGTTTTCTTTATTTGTATTTATGTTCCAGAAACAGAACAGACAGCAGATCTAACAGCAACCATCTATTTTCATCGCACTGTTACTTGAGTCTTTCCTAAAACACCCCAAAATGCCTTTTTATGATTCATGGCCTTCTTGGGTCATGTTCAGAGTATGATACACAGAGCGTGTGGATAAAAGCCAGCGAGGTCATTTACGATGACGTACTCTGATTACAGCCATATGGAGGGTTCGGCTAAGAGGCTCGAGGTGTATCTGATGGGCCTCAGCAGCACGGCATGACCGATTACAAATCCTGGTACTAAAGGAGTGATGGAACCGTATATGAATATGTTTTTCAGAATGAAGAGATACTGGGCCTCATTTGTCAAGCTGGATATGATGGAAGTTCTGGAAAACATTCATGTCCTACAAGAGTCTACAAACTTGTTAGAAGAAGGAACAGATGTTTAGGGTCCGATACAAATAAAAATCTGAAGTTTAATTTGGTTCCTTATTGGTGTGCAAGCTAGCAACATTTTACAGAGATGATCACAGCGATGAATTGACGTAATTTCAAAAACAGAATAAGATGAAACAGAATAAAAGCTGTAAAGATTTAAATGAAGTTAATAAGAAGTTATCTCTAATTAGAAGTTATCTCTAACATCGATCTCTAACGATCAAGACTGAGGTGACGATGGTGAGGAAAAACTCCCTGAGAGGATATGACGAAGAAACCTTGAGAGGAACCAGACTCAGTAGTGAACCTCATCCTCATTTGGGTGACAATGGATGTAATGAAAGTCAATAAATGGAAATGGAAATAATCGCAATAGTTTTTTTTTTTCGCATTGTAAAGTCAAATCGTTTATCCTGTAGTTTGACCAAATCAGTTGCAAATCAGTTCCAAATCCTGACTTTTTAATATATTAATATATTCATTCTATATTAATACATTTGTTTAGAGCAGCAGTGTCCAATCCACAAAGGGCCGGTGTGGGAGCAGGTTTTCATTCCAACCAAGCAGAAGTGTTTTCATTTGTGTTTCATTTTAAGCAAGCTTCACATCTTCAGGTAAATTCTTGGTTTAAATGTTGCTATATTGCCACTAATTCACACAAGTGGTTTGAAGTATATTCTGTAAAACTAAACACTGTAAAACCTACAACTAACTAAGAAATATATAATTTATGAACCAAGAAAACTAGTATAGAAAAAAAAACCTTTTTGTGAAAAACTTTGGTAACATAATAGCTATACATAGCCTTAAAACCAACACAAGAAATAACCACTCAATGAAATCAGGTTAAGGATCGTTAGACCCATATGCAAATTAAGGTTAGAAGCCACACCCCCACCATTAGGAGCAACACACTTCATCATTATATTATATATATAGTAAAATTTTATTTTTGTTGTTGTTGCATGTATGTAAGTTGAAATGCAGATCAGTTATTGGGTGCAATTTACAGGTGACAGTCGTTCGCCAATGTACAGAATACACGTCAGTGATCTAAATAAATACTATCCAAATAAATCCGTGCTTTTTAAAATTTATTTGTTTATTTATTTAATTTTTGTGCACCTTCCTTCAAAATTTTATATTTTCTTCCCAAAACGTTTCATGAGTATCTGTGCTGGAATAAACCAAGATCCACACCCAGAGGAGAAAAGAAAAAACACAAATATGCAGACTAATCAATCACAGCATTTTCCATTTCTCTCCTTCTTTCCTTCTCTCTCTTTCTTTCTCTCTCCCAGACAACACATGTGTCCAAGACTAAATCGATTCAGTCCTAAAAAAAAAAAAAAAATTAAATTTTTAGTGTTTTACATTGAATTCGACAGATTCTCTAAATCAGCTCGGTCCAGCTTATGTACAAATGCGATATGAACAGAAACGGAGCTTTTTTTTTTTATCTTTTGTGTCACATTGAACAAACCCATCCACTGCACCTGAGAACCAAACCAGATTAAGTTGTGTATTTGACTTCAAAGATCCCTGCTGAGTCCGATTAAATATCCGCTCCGAAGACATTACCCAGCACTGAGCTTCCAATCCTTTTAAAGTCATCCGAGAAAGAAACGAAGGAAAGAGTTCGAGATTTCCCTGCAGAGTGCCAAAAACCCTTCCCATTGTGAGTCAAAATGCTAAACTATCCTGTTTATCCCCAGTATAATTCAGGGCTCGATGGCTGAGAGCCACATGGAAAGCACCTGAGATTTAAGGGGCCGTGGTATGTGACTTAAAGTGAAAGTGAAAATGATCATCAAGGGCAATTTGGCACCAAAAACAAACAGGTTAAGTAACACGGTGTGATAGACTTCTAAATATACTGAAAATCACAATGCAGGTAAAGAAAGAAGTGATATAATTAAGCAAAGTAAACAATGTATGCATGCAGTAAATATGGTCTTCCATGCACTGTACATTATAATTAAAAATTCTCTCTCAAAAAAAATGAATAAATAAATAAATAAATATTTCTCCCGCTCAATAAACATGACAGCTGAGCCAATCAACAAGCAAATCTGGAAGGCTTAGTATGCGTTTTCGTTTCCGTCCGGAAGCCCCGCCCCTTCCCCATCTCTCATGGACTTGAGGGGTGCCATTAACTTTATATACACAGTATATATTTGTACAGTATTATATTTAAGTTTATTATATTTATTTGGAACGCCAGGAAGAAAATATTAAGTGAAAACAATTCAAAATTTATCTGGAAAAGAAAACCGAAGCAAGAGGACATGGCGAGACAGATGGCTTGAGACATGATAAGACAGCTGACGGAACCTGACAAGAACATGACGAGAGACAGGAGATGAAATGAAAAGACATAATGTTATTAATGATGATGATGATGACGATGATGGGACAAAAGGGGACAGGATGAGACAAGGCATGATGGGACACCAGGACAAGATGTAAGACAATGAAACAAAACGTGACATGAGAAGACGGGACACGTGTCCTGAGATGTGAGATGTGAAAACAAGATGAAGCATGATGGGATAAAACATGGGACTGGACACAAAAGTACACACGTTTACTAGGTTTTTAAGTCATTTAAGATGTTATACAGATAAAATTGTGTGTTTCTTTGCTTAGATTGTTAATTATACAGAAATAAAACCTGGCTCTCTTAGCAGTCATTCAATGGTTGTCCAACATATTTTGATAATTGAATCAAATCGATACCTTGAAACGAATTGAATCGACTCATGAGTGGATTGATTCATCAGACCTCAACTCAACACGTGTGTGGAGCTTCACTGTGGTGAGCAGAACAGCACTGAGGTGAGAAATAAAAGAAAAGAAGACGACTGGAGTGAAAAGGAGGAGAGGAAATGAGAGCGAGAAGTGAAGTAAGAAAATATGAGAGGAGAAATGAAGGAAGCGAGGGAATAAACAGCCTGAAACGATCTGGTCATGTGATAAACGTGTTAAACATACTTCTGAGTAATGGGCTGAAAGTGACTTCAGGCTCTCGGCCTTTAAAAACATTTTTCTCTAACGTTTACTTTTAATTCTGGTAATAAAGGCTTCTTTGATTCCACTTCCTTTTGGGTTGCTGTCTTTTGTTTTCTATGAAAACTCTCAGCACATTCATCACCCTGCTCCTCGGTGTGTACTCTGGCACGTGTGATAAGACGGTTACCGATGTTATTTTAGCTATTATTATTGTAGCTCTTTAATCAGACGCTGCCTCCGTGGTCTCGTTTAAAGCCGTCGAGGGTCACGCCAGAGCGCGAGCAGGATTCAGCATCCATCCCTTTTCCCCTCGCAGATCCTTCCTGTTTGAGTGACATTACTTTTCCAGTCCACTCACTTTTTTTTTCCTTTTTTTCCCCTCTCCTGGGGCCTCTTTTAACCCCGCAGCAAAATTAATAGGCGATGACTAGGCGTCTTTCGGAGTTGTGATTAATTACCAAATGAATTCATAATGGTGCAAGATCGTGAAAGAGCATGTACGATATTTTTGAGTCACGAGTTGATGAATCCTGGTTGAGTGAATTTTTTTTATCCCCAAAAATCTCAGTGTAGATGCTGTACAACAACCTTCATATAGAGGGAGGGAGGGAGGGAGGGAGGTGGGATCTCACATACACACAAATAAAAAAACAAACAAACAAACAAATGTTATTTTATGTATTTTCAATGTACTGTATGTCCGGTCTCGCAAAACTAAATAAAATAAAAAGCAAGCACAAAATACAGGTTTTAAAATAAACAATAAATGAACAAGTCGGCTTTGCAGCACCTTTTGTGTGAAGATGTAAAACCGCCCAAAACCCGACCTCTCAATTATTACTGTTTGTGCACCATTCAGAACAAACAGTCACAACATAGGAGGGGCAAAAACTTTTTCACGGCACATAACACAGAATTCCAGTAAGTTCAGTCCATGAGGATGAGTTCACTGGGTATAAATGAGATGATTTCATAGAAAAATGCTGCAAAAATGTTTGTTTTTCCTCACAGAAGAAGTAACTCCAAAAGCACTGGGTGACCTTCAAGTTCTTGTTATTTCCTGACCAATCACTACGCAGCTTGGGGGCAAGTGGGTAACGGAGTGGGGGAAAGGGAAAATAATGGACATGCAGGGGCCAAAAATCGTCAGGAGAAAAATGAAAGCTATATCAAGATGGACGTTTGTTGTGCTGCTGTGTAACAAGACAGAACAAAGCTGATTGTTTTGGGACGTTTATTAGTAACAGAAGTCTTTTACAAAATCCAACTAAACAACGATTCAGAAATAAACGCTGTCTAAACATCGATTCTTAAAGGCTAATATAAATACTAAATTAAATAAATAAATAACTTTTTATTATTAATATTATTATTATTAACTACTGTGTGTATGTAGCATTAGCTGCTTGACTGCAGACTGAAACATCCTTTAATTCTTAACTGGATTTCAGGGAAGATTTTTGTGATTGCAGTAAAGATTTTTTTCCAAATTTACGAAGCAACTTGAAATTTTTGTTTCTACATATTGATCCTCGAGGAAATCAACCATCCATCCATCTATCCATCTACTGAATCCATCCATCTACTGAATCCATCCATCTATCCATCTACTGAATCCATCCATCCATCCATCCATCTACTGAATACATCCATCCATCCATCCATCTACTGAATCCATCCATCCATCCATCCATCTACTGAATCCATCCATCCATCCATCTACTGAATCCATCCATCCATCTACTGAATCCATCCATCCATCCATCTACTGAATCCATCCATCCATCCATCCATCCATCCATCTACTGAATCCATCCATCCATCCATCCATCTACTGAATCCATCCATCCATCCATCCATCTACTGAATCCATCCATCCATCCATCCATCCATCTACTGAATCCATCCATCCATCCATCCATCTACTGAATCCATCCATCCATCCATCCATCTACTGAATCCATCCATCCATCTACTGAATCCATCCATCCATCCATCCATCTACTGAATCCATCCATCCATCCATCCATCTACTGAATCCATCCATCCATCCATCCATCCATCTACTGAATCCATCCATCCATCCATTCATCTACTGAATCCATTCATCCATCCATTCATCTACTGAATCTATCTATCTATCTATCTATCTATCTATCTATCTATCTATCTATCTATCTATCTATCTATCTATCTATCTATCTATCTATCTATCTATCCATCCATCCAACATACATCCTACATCCATCCAACATCCATCCTACATCCATCCATCTATCCTACAGTTCCTGGAATAGTTGAGCAATAACTTTTTAGAACTTTAATATGTAATTCAAATTTACAAACCAATTTTGTCATTATTACTTATTTAGTTATTTTTGTTTAAGAAATTAATACTATTTTATTTAATGATATTTCGAGTGAATTTAAACATAAATACAGATTATATTCAGAAGATCATTTCAGGACATTAGGATAAATAAAATAAAGATATTTATTCAAATAAATATCTTGATATTTTAACTCGACATCTCACCATGTCAGCTTTAGAGTCACATAATCAATCAGTCCGGCTCATTCAGTCATATATATATATATATATATATATATATATATATATATATTATGTGAGCACAGACGGGTGATAAAATTTCTCCATTTACAATGCAAACAACAACTGCCCTGTGCACCATGGTGGAGAAGGAAGGGTGGAATATTTTGCGATTCTTTGGTGCTCTTTGGACCTATTTGGCTTGTTGTTTAGAGTAAATCAAATCCCATCTTTTAAGGTATAAAAAGTTTAGATGCTTTATAAGAGTGAAAATAATTTACTACAGATTTTAAATAAATAAATAAATAAATAAATGAGTGAAGGAGAGGAAAAAAATATTGTGACTCTTCCTCTGCATATTTTTTAATAAAATCTTTCTCCTTATGGATGAAATCTCTTTTCATTCTCAGCTCATATTCCGGTTAATCAAACATCTGCTTTTCCTCCCTCCTACATGACCTCAGTTCAAGACTTAATGCAATTCTAATGAAAGATCGACTCGTCTGCTGGCGCACGTCGTATCTTTTGCTTTCTCTGAAATTACAAACTGCAAAAAGAAGCCTGCGGGTTGCTATGATGTCGGAAGAGACGGCAGAGACATGTCCACGCTTTTACATGATCCTGTGTCTCTTAGTTTTGGATATAAACAAGACCTGAGAGAATGACATAATATTTCATAAGTGATGAACAGGAGAGAAGTTCATGACCTGAGAGAGAAAGAGCAGAGGATACGTGAACAAACAAAAGGTTGTGTGACAAGGAGTGTGCATTACACCTAAAAGGGAAACGGAAAGTAACCAGAGCGCATCCTTTCTGCCTGGCCTCTGGTCTCACCCTGTGGCAGCGTGTGTGTATGTGTGTGTGTTGCACTCCTCCATGTCCGCCTTGTCCCATTTCCTTCTGAATCAAGGACTCTGTGACCACACACATCCTCCCGGATCTCCAAATACAGGAAGACGGAGTTCAATCCCTACTATGACCAGCTCACATTGGCTACTGTTCAAACTTCCACCAACTGTACCAACTGTGACAAAATAGAGCTTTTTATACTGCGCTAAATCCCGGATTATCGTCGTTCTAAACCCTGCTCTAATAGATAAACGGGTAGATAAACTTTTCACATGTGTAATTCAGAAGCTGGGTTATAAAACACGGCTTTTTCCCCCCGGGGTTCTGAAACTCTGCAGGATCAGTACGGCACTGTTTACAGAGTAAACTCCACATCGCGGTGAAAAACGTGTACAGTGTGAAATGTTTCGCTGTTAGAATGTTAGGGCTAGTTGCTTAGCAACAGACAACCAAACATGAATGCAATCCAAAACGCTGAACACGACTGAAGGGTCTCTCATTACGGTGGGGAAATACACTGACAACTTAGCGGAAGTTGAATATCAACGAGCGACTGAACTACTAAAGTAACAGAGGGGCATAGAAGCTTTTATTATCGCCTCATGTACATTACAACACAGTGGAATTCTTTTCTTCACATACCCCAACTGAGGAGGTTGGGGTCAGAGTGCAGGGGCAGCTATGATACAGTACAGCGCCCCTAGAGAAGGGAGGGTTGAGTACCTTGCTCAAGGAGTGGCAGATTGGCTGTGCTGGGCCTTGAACCCCGATCCTCCGATCAACAACCCAGAGCCTTAACCAGTTGAGCAATCGCACGCTGTATTTATGAGTCAACAGCCTCATTAGTGCTACTACAACTACTGTACAAACCCATATTATGGCAAGAAAGACTTAAGTGAATAGAAAAGAGAGTCTCATCTAAAAAGACTCTTGAACGTATCCCAGAGTGCAGGCGCCAAAACCATCAAACGCTGTGATGAAACTATTTTTCATGAGGACCGTCCCAGGAAAGGGGAAGATCAAGAGTTACCTTTACCTCAGCACCTCAGATTACAGTCCAAATACAGGCTTTTCTTCAAATGGCAGACATATTTCAACATCTGCTCTTCAAAGGAGACTTTTGTGGAAAAGAAATCATTACTTTGGTAGCGCAACACACATAAGAGACTTGCTTGGGCCAAGAAACACAAGGAATGGACATTAACTTGGTGCAAAAGTGTCCTTTGGTGTGATGAGTCCACATAGAACAACCGTGACAACCACAGCATTTTGGAGCAATATGCCATCCCAACTGACTTGTACTTAATAAGGCTATCATTTGTTTTCCCATGAGGTCAATGACCCAAAACACACCTCTTGGTTATGTAATAGCTATTTGTCAAAAAAGAAGAGTGATTGAGCTTGGTTTTGGGATAAGGTGGACCACAGAGCAAATGACAAGGTGCCAACGGGTCCTCAACACATCTGGGAACTCCTTCAAGATTGTTGGAAATTATTCCCAACCTCATGAGGCCGACTGCGAGAATAGCAGAAGTACGCAAAGCCGTCATCAAGGCAAAACATGGCTACGTTTGCATTGACATTATTCCAGATTTGTTCTGCCAAACGGTCAAAGTCTTCGGTATTATTTTACATTGTTGAAAACAATACAAATAAAGAAAACCCACTGTGTTTCCAAACTTTTGATTGGTAGTGTAAATCTAACCTCACTGATCTAACCTAAACATAAGATTACTACACTCTTACACATACAGGAGCTAACAGATGCCCATAATTGGATAGTGTTGGTGTGACTAATATGGGAAAGGGTTTGCCTTCGCTTTATGAACATTTCTGGCATTTAGCAGACACTCTAATCCAGACTGACTTACATAAAGGATTTCAATTTATACAACTGAGTAATTGAGGGTTAAGGGCCTTGCTCAGGGGCCTAGCAGTGGCAGCTTGGTGGACCTGGGATTCAAACTCACGATCAGTAGTCCAATACCTTAACTACTGAGCTAACACTTTACCTACTCTCACTTCATAACCACTTTACCTTCCACCCCAGAGCCTGGCCAGTTCACCAGCTTCTGGAACATGGCTGATCGTTCAGCTACAAGTGCAGATTTTGATGCTGGGATGGTGAGTTCTGGGGTGCAGTGCAGTTGTACACCTTTTCCACCAAAAAGAACCGGGTGCTGGTTCAGAGCTAGCACTTGTGCTGGTTCAAAGTTGGTTCCACTGGCAAACCTTCTAAGAACCGGTTTGCCTTTCCATCGGCTAGAGCGCCGTCACAGAGCCGAGTCTGACGTCACTGTATACGTGTCACGTTACACAGCAACGTTAGCGCAGCAGCTGCAAACACAAACACAACAACGGCAGATGTTGCTTTACTGATAATGCTCATGGCTTTGTGAACCTACATTGGCATCCAAATGTGTCGAATCCAACGGGTACGTGCAGCTCCGTGTAATCTGTATAAATGGAGGTTGTAATCGAGAAAGTACATAACGTTATTTTATCATTAACAAGGAAAAAAATTTGCCTTAGCATGTAGCTACCTACTATCAGGTACGCTGATAATTGATCATATTGCGGTAAAGTAAAAGTGGAGGTCAGGGTTTGGTGCCCGGAGATCCTCCACTCCAAGCATGTCTTGGCATTGTCATGCTGGAGCATGTTTAGTTCCAGTGAAATGAAAACTGAACTGTTATAGCATACAAATTTGTGGTAACAGTTTGGTTTATGTAAGAACCACAAATGAGTAATGAAAGTGAGATGCCCACAAACCTTTGTTCAAAGATTTGAAATCTTACACCCTGGAGCTATAACTACAATCTAATATCATTTATAAGATCACGTGAACAAATCTGTTTATCACAGACCGGAAAACAGATCTGGAACTTGTCAGCTAGACAAACTAAATGACTTTGGACTTCATTACAGCTCACTTGCATCTTGTACTGTAGCTTCCCGTGTTATCAGTATTGCATTGAACAAATGTTGTAAACATCAGCGTTTCATTGCATGAGGTCACACGGCAAACATTGCCCTCATACTCACACCACCTCTCGCTCTGGTAGACAGCTGATGGACGGGTGTGGCGTCTCTGTGCATTTGCTTATAACAGAGACAAACGTAAGTCCCTTATTACTCAGAGGAATGTGACATGTGCTGGTACAAAGTTTTTACAGTATGGTGGTAAGGTTCAGCTCAGTAAATGTCAGATTTGTCAGCCTTTGTGTAAATAAAAGTCTGTGGAGTTTGCAGAGGTTCAGAAAGTAGGAAGCCAGAATTTTCACCCTTTGTGTGTTTAATGGATTTTTATTAGCAGCAAGCTACAGTATCCAGCATGTATATGTTAACTGATCTAAATAAAACACTTAGAAATACTTTTTTGACTGTGAACGCTGTGAGCAGCCACGATGATTTGACTTTGTTTATGGTGATTCATCACTTGATGAACTCTTGGGCATGAGGAGACCTTCCTGCCTTTTGTGTCGGTGTTTTCTTTGTTTTTCCTTTTTTTCCTAGTGAAAAGTTGAACATTCCAGAGCATATGATTGAGTGTGTGTCCTGATATAGGAAGCTGAGAAGTCCAATCGACATGTTTAGGGAGTTGAACAAGTCAGATGACAGCCACTGGAGTAAAGAATTTGATCAGGTAAAATAAATAAATAAATAAATAAATAAATAAATAAATAAATAAAAACACATACGTACATACATACATACATACGTACATACATACATACGTACATACATACATACATACATACATACATACATACATACATGCATAAAAAGAAAAAGTAAATAATTGAAAATATAATTGTAAATACTATAAATATTCTGAAAATAATAAGCAAATAAATAAATAAATACATTTTTCATTCATTCATTTTCTACCGCTTATCCGAACTTCTCGGGTCACGGGGAGCCTGTGCCTATCTCAGGTGTCATCGGGCATCAAGGCAGGATACACCCTGGACGGAGTGCCAACCCATCACAGGGCGCACACACACACACACACACACACACACTCTCATTCACTCACACTCACACACTACTGACAATTTTCCAGAGATGCCAATCAACCTACCATGCATGTCTTTGGACCGGGGGAGGAAACCAGAGTACACGGAGGAAACCCCCGAGGCACGGGGAGAACATGCAAACTCCACACACACAAGGCGGGAATATATAAAATATATACATATTATATATAAAATATTATAAACATATATACACATTATATATATATATATATATATATATATATACATACATACACACACAAACACACACAAAACTATATATACATATAAAGGAAACGTTAATAAATATTTAGAAAATGTTACTTTTGAGGCGTAACAGCCCTAACATGCACCGTGACTAAACATGAACCTGTGACATCATAATAAAAGTTTGGAAAACAATTCCATGATAAAACTTCTTTAGTGATGGAGAACATCAGGGAGCTGTTGTTGTTGTGTGTACATCTAAACCGAACATTTGTTAAACTGTTCGCATTGCGTTTACTTAAGAATCACACTTGTAAATAACACCAAGGTCGCAGAAATTTGTGCTTGACTACTTAAAGTGAATTTTGCTGCAGTTAGAATACAGGGAGTTGTAGAGCTCAGCAGTCCTTATCTGTCCTTTTATCAAAACTCAGCAGATCCTGAGCAAATATGCAGGCAGCAGCAGGGATGTGATCCAGCCTGAAAGAAGGTGAGCAGTACAGAGCTGGTTAAACTACAGCTAAACGCCTCAGACTGCTTTCTAACCGAGCTGCACGGTCAGCAAACAGGGGCTGGGAACGATGGGAGACAAACAGTGCAACTAGATCGGCGACAGAACAGAGTGACGTCCAGGACAACACGCCCTGTTATCTGAGCCATCCTCCTGCCCCTGCTGGTCTCTAGAAAATAATCCACCTAGTCACAATGTCAAGCAATAACACTTCATAAAATATTTATCTTCAGAAAACTACTTTGCAGTCATGTGGTCTCATCTGTGCATAAACACAAGCTGCAAACGGTCCTCGTTCCTCACTATGGCTTTCAAAGCCTGAGAACATTTGAGATTTAAATGAATCAATCGATTCATAATCTAGATAAAAAACAAACAAACAAACAAACAAAAAAACCCCACACTAAGTGTTATTCATTTCTGCAGAAGGTAATGTCGAACGGCAGAGTTAGGATTTTTACAAGACGAAGATTTTTTCAAGATGATGAATAATTAGCATACGTGATGGACGATGTTTTCAGAATGACGCACAAACACGAGGCAAGTATTAGGAAACGAGTGCAGCACCAAATAAGGTGACAAAATGACCGATGCCAGATATACAAACTCAACACAAACAGTTTGATTTGGTTCTTTAATAATACTAGAATAATATTAGAGGATTCACATAGCACAACCTGTGTCACAAATCCCACCCCATCAGTTGGTGTACGGTTGTGCGGCCTGCTGCAATGTCAGCAGGTGGTAGTTTGTGCAATCCTACTGTTTTCACCTGTATCGTGTTTCACTCTTGATTCCTAGTCGATTTATCTGTATTCCGTCTTGTCAGAGTATCTTCACAAATTCTTCTCATGCCTTTATTGAGACTTTAGACTTAAAGGTGGGGTCTCCTTTGTTTGAGAAACGCCTCAGAAAACTGAGTCGGGCCACCAAACAAAACAAAACCAAAACTAACGTGTAGCCAATGAGCAGAAAGTGGGCGTGTCTTGTCTATATGGGCGGAGAGAGTGTTCAGTGCACATGTGTGACATTAGTAGAAAGCGGTTTTAACGTTGACATGGAGGATAAAAACAAAGAAAGAAAGAAAGCGAAGAAAGGCTTAATATAGGATCAACTTTCCAGTGCTGGAGAGAAATGAACGTCTTCCGCGTGAAACGGAGCTAAACCTTTCACGGTACAACACACAGTACTACAAAAAGACATTTGCATTACCATAGTATTACTCATTAAGTTCATTTATTGATAAAAATATCCCCTCAGTCAGCTGCCCCAACAGGTTCCGCCATAATACTTGTCTGGGTTATACTTAGGTTATACTTGTCTGGTGTATGTGTGGGGCGGAGCTATCAATACGAGGGGTGGGACCCATTTGGGTTAGGGGCGTGTTTGTTTTGGTGATTTCAAATGTCAACATTGGCTTTGAAACAACGGAGACCCCACCTTTAAGCCATGTTTCCGAGTCTTATCACGTACCATGTCTTTCCTCTTTCCTGTTTCTAGGTTGTCTTGTTTGACTCCAGCTACAGACTCTGATTCATGTATTACCCAAAACAAAGCATATGTTGCACTTCCAAACTTGCCCAATCTTCCTTAACATCCGATATTTTTCTTTTCCTTTCGTTTTTCCTCCACACTGCTTTTTGTTCCGATACAAAACCGTGAGGTAGATTTAATCTCACTAGGTTTACGTCGGGCTCGGTTTTGGATTCAACCCCATATGGAAGAAAAACAGTCAAAACACAGCTACTATATAAGAGCCCTCGTAGTACTGCTGTGGGTAGCAAGGGCAATATCTCTCAAATCCCCAAGCTTCCAGTTTAATTAAATGGAAGAACCTGTGGAAATTTGAAGATCTACAGGAGGACGGTATAAACTCCACCGCTGCTCTAAGCTGCTTGTTCATCCATTAAATCACAGCCATGTTTTTTTCGTTAAAGGAGAGAGCGATTTGGAGAAGTTTTATGAACACGAGGGCTCTTGGGCAACATCACAACATTATCTTGTGACTACTAAAGCATACCTAATACTAAGGTTAATAACAAGGAATCAGTCCAGGGCAGCTGAGACTCTTGGCTGTTTATTAAAGAACAGGGTTCAAGCCCCAGCACTACCAAGCTACCTCTGTTGGGCCCTTAAGCAAGGCCCTTAACCCTTACCACCCCAGTGGTGCTGTATCATAGCTGACTCTGTTCTGACCTCAACCTCCAAAGCTTGGATATGTGAAGAAGAAATGTAATTGTACTGTAATGTATTTATATGTGACAAAATAAAGGCTTCTATTCAATGTCAATGCACGTCATGTAGATATTTCAACATAACACACGTCTTGAACGTTTTTCATGCTCGGACAACAAGCCTGAAATCAGCTGATTAGATATTAATCCATCATTCAAAACCTTGTTGTGAAATTCAGACTTAGATTTAAAACACTGACTAATATGTGATAGAAGAACCGCAAGATGAAGGATGGACTTTGGGTCCGTCTCAATCAGATCCCTGGTTCAGTGGTCAGGGCGGACAAACGCTCAGCTAGCGTTGTGTACAAATATAAGTAGCTCGTTATCATTGTAGCGCTCACATGATTACTAATAAGAAAATCGTTAACTTTATTACATGTTTTATATACACACAGTGTGTTGGAGTCTAACTGGAGAAACTTAGCCATCATGCTAAACAACGCTAAAATGGATCCAGCGCTTAGCGGAACGTCGGACGTGACTTTAATGGAGTCTCTTTTTCAGTACGTTTTGAACGTTTGCCTCGTAACTCAGGAAGCTTCGTGGTTAAACGCACATGTACCACATCGCTGCAGGAATCAGGAAGCATGACAATATGCAACTGTTTCATCTGTGATCACCTGCTTTACAGTTAAGACACTGGCTAAGTGAAAGAGATCACGATATGATAATAAAACACACACAATGTGCAACTTCCACTGAAAAGATGGTTATCTAATGAATTATCTTTAAGAAGCGGCAGCAGAAGAAGAAGAAAGTGAACCATACTGAGAATTGGTTCTCCGCATTTAACCCATCCAAAGTGCACACACACAGCAGTGAACACACACACACACACACACCATGAACACACAGACAGAGCAGTAGGCAGCCATTTATGCTGCGGCGCCCGGGGAGCAGTTGGGGGGTTCGGTGCCTTGCTCAAGGGCACCTCAGTCGTGGCCTGCCCGAGACTCGAACCCACAACCTTAGGATTTTACAAGTCAGACTCTCTAACCATTAGGCCACGACAATGAAGAAGAAGCTGCAGCAGAAGAAGAAAGATAAGGAGACAAAGAAGAAGAACAAAGATAAAGAAAGAAAGAAGAAGCCGCCTTTGACGATGAAACTAAATCGTACTTTAAACATATCTTATTACCAAGACGAGACGCTCTGCTCTTTTTCATTCAAATATTCCTCTAAAACACAGTAAAGCCCTTTGTACAGACTTAAATATGCAAGAGAAATCTTCAGCAGGTCTAAACCACCAAAACACAGTTTCTCTCTCACACACACACACACACACACACACACACACTCCTCCAGGTTCTAACACAACCCCAAAAAAGGCCTGAAATCCCAAAGCCACAAAAGTTTTTTTTTTTTTTTTTTTTAGCCGAGCTGCTGTGCTGCAGTTTTCCAGTAAAGAATTCCTGAATTACACCGAAGGTGCTCATAAAGGAGAAGGTCATCCAGTCAGGAACCTTCACCTATTTCAGAGCTTACACTTTAATCCATTAACATTGGTAATACAACACTGTCGAGTCAACACGCCTTGTGTGACCTAATAACTGACGTGTGTTGACAAGAAAAACTGGAGTGATGCCACGGCGTCAAGCAGGGAAAAAAAACAGCAGAGAGAAACTTATTCAGCTCATGACCGTGGAAATCTTATCAGGTACATCAAGAGGAATCTAGGATTCGGTTTCAAGCTTGAAAAAGGGTCTGAATTGTGTTGCATTACAGGTCAGGCATCGCAACACAACACTAAGTTTGATCAAATCCACGTGATGTTCAGCTGAAACCTCAAAAGGAGGGAATAATATGACAAATATATCAATAAATAAATAAATAAATAAAATAGCATGTCACTGTAGTTTTGCAGGCACCTAAATTTATTTATTTATTTATTTAGGAAAAATGTTTAAAAAAAAGTTTCATCTGTGTAAAAATTAATGATTTCAAACTGGAAAAAAAAATCTGAAATATTTTTAACATCTAATCAGCCTACAGTCAGAATTTGTAATAATTATTTTTGCATTTTTATGTTAACTAATAAAACAATGCTATAACAATATACTACCATAACCTTCAATCTTTCAGGAACGTTCTCCGTGACGCAATTTAATCCACGAGTGAAACGATACGTTTCTTTCTTTTTTTTTTTTAACAGTTTGGATGTTTTGTTTCGTTTTGTTTTAATAGATACGAAACATAACTATGTTAACACCGCAAAGTTAAAAAAATACTACTAATAATAAAATGTCGGCTTGCTTACAAACAAACAACAAATGTGGGGTTAGATTATAAAAACAACTCAGTAAAAACAAGTCTTTTTAAGGTATATAAAAAAATTAAAAAATATATATTTGAGATTTATTTGTTAGAAGAAAAAAATGTGAAATAAACCACACACACACACACACACACACACACACATAGGTTTCAATTTAATATTTAATCAATTTGCATTTAAGAGATAAAAATGTTCTCGGATCTCAGATAAAGATGATGAGATTGATTTTTAATGGTCATATCGCTCAACCCCACGGATCTTACAGTACATCATCCCCTAGATAAGAAACATTTTCTCCCCAGGGCCAAGAATCACGACAGAAACAACCATCGCAGAAATAAACACAAGCTCTAAACTCTATCAGACTGAGCTGAGAAGGGAAGGTACTGACTGGGGTATGGGATTCTGGTGATTCGGTCCACACTACAGTACATTAACGGCTTGTACGCTCCCTAGCGTGCTCCATAAGAGGGCATCTGTTACCCGACCTCGGAGGAACAACAAGGTGGAATAACCGTATGTATTTACAAAAAAAGTCGGGACGCTGTACAAATTGTGAATAAAACCAGAATGCAATGATGTGGAAGTTTCAAATTTCAATATTTTATTCAGAATACAACATGTATGACATATCGAATGTTTAAACTGAGGAAATTTATCATTTTAAGGGGAAAATGAGTTGATTTTAAATTTCATGGCATCAACACATCTCAAAAAAAGCTGGGACAAGGCCGTGTTTAGCACTGTGTGGCATCCCGTCTTCTTTTTAGAACAGTCTGCAAACGTCTGGGGACTGAGGAGACAAGTTGCTCAAGTTTAGGAATAGGAATGTTGTCCCATTCTTGTCTAATACAGACTTCTAGTTGCTCAACTATCTTCTATGGTCTTCTTTTTTTCACATCTTCCTCTTTATGATGCGCCAAATGCTTTCTCTGGGTGAAAGATCTGGACTGCAGGTTGCCATTTCACGCAGCCATGATGTTGTAATTGATGCAGTATGTGGTCTGGCATGGTCATGTTGGAAAATGCAAGGTCTTCCCTGAAAGAGATGACGTCTGGATGGGAGCATATGTTGTTCTAGAACTTGGATATACAGTACCTTTCAGAATTGATGGTGCCTTTCTAGATGTGTACGCTGCCCATGAGACATGCACTCATGCGACCCCATATCATCAGAGATGCAGGCTTCTGAACTGAACGCTGATAACAACTTAAGTTGTCCTTGTCCTCTTTAGTCCAAATTTTGATTCGTCTGACCACAGAAGTGTTTTCCATTTTCTTTTTTGACCTATAGAGTTTAACCGGCAACGGCGAATAGCACGGTGGATCGTGTTCACAGACAATGTTTACTGGACGTATTCCTGAGCCCATGTTGTGATTTCCATTACAGTAGCATTCCTGTACGTGATGCAGTGCCGCCTAAGTGCCCGAGGATCACGAGCATCCAGTATGGTTTTCCGGCCTTGACCCTTACGCACGGAGATTGTTCTAGATTCTCTGGATGATATTATGCTCTGTAGATGATGATAACTTCAAACTCTTTGCAATTTTTCTCTGAAAAACTCTGCCACTCAGATGCTCTTTTTATACCCAATCATGCTTCCAATTGACCTAATAAGTTGAAAATTGTCCTCCAGCTGTTCCTTATATGTACATTTGACTTTTCCGGCCTCTTATCGCTACCTGTCCCAACTTTTTTGGAACGTGTAGCTCTCAAAATCCAAAATAAGCCAATATTTTGCATGACATTTCAAAATGTCTCACTTTCATCATTTGATACATTATCTATATTCTATTGTGAATAAAATACAAGTTTATGAGATTTGTAAACGATTGCATTCCTTTTTTTATTCACAATTTGTACAGTGTCCCAACTTTTTTTTTTGGAATCGGGTTTGTATTTCTTTTAAATATTCCACACATGATCCCTGCAGGTTAGTGAGAAACATCCTGATTTTTGTCTGGTCTGTTTAACGTTAGTACACTTCGATTAGAGAGGATCATTGCGATTGGGATTTGTCCGGGTCTGAACATGAAGTGACCTACGCTAAGTATCTCACTCAGCCGCTTGGCTTTCTGATGGACGTGTCTGTCTGAGAACTTATGGACTTCAAAATAGATCTCCTTTTTATTCATGTGCTTGGTCTAAAAGTGTGTTTAAGATTTTCTTGAAATGAATAGGTTGATTATTTGGTTTTGTTTATTTAGCATCCAATGACACGCTTTTCTCATTCATACAGAAACAAAACAAACAGAAAATGAATCGTTGAATACTGAGACAAAAGGCAAAGCCGTAGCTGCAACTTGATGAGAGACAGTAGATGACTGTGGCAGTTGTTTACTTTCATGCCGTATAAGCAGTAGGAATCGCGTACGGACGACAAAGTCCGACCGTCCCTGGGAACCAGCTAACGTTTTTTCCGTCATACAGACGGTGTGTGACCTGTACACTACATATGATCTATATCCAGCTAAGAAGGAATATAAAAAGGTATAAGGTGGTAAAACATTTATAGTGCTTGCATGCAGAAAACTAAGAGCGATGAATAATGAGCAAGCCAGAGGTGAAAGTGTCAAGGGTGTCAAGGGAAAAACCCCCGAGACATCATGAGGCCTCAGATGGAAACCTGCTCTCTTCTGGATGATGCTCTAGGGCTCTAGGGTTAAGAATGAGACAGAATCAGTTTTTAGGTGCAAGTGTACAGAAGCCAGGCATTACCGGGGTTGCCATGTTGGTGGATTTTATGCAACGGTTTGAAGAAAGTCTGCATTATTGTTTTAAAACAAATAAACTGGATTAATTTCTGTAGTTATAGGTTACAGGAGTGGGAAAGGACAGCTACATTTGGAAATGGAGAAGAGGGATTATGGAATGAACAACATCATTATTAGGAGATGGAGGGGTAAAGGAAAACATGCTTTCAAAATAAAAGTCTTAAATCTTTAGGACAAATCTCTGAATCGTATTTTGCTCACTGGTCGGCTCAATCTTTGCAAAACCTGTGACAGCCACAGTCCCTCGAACCGACTGGGAACAAACCTGTTCAAGATCAATATAGAGTTCACTATGAAAGAGAGGCAGGAAAAAAACACCTACAACTCATCACCATTGATTGATCCCGAAGGAGAAATCTAAAGCAAGTAAAGTCCATGAAGTGACCAGAGCTCAGGATTGTACCCAGAACCTTGGAGGTGTACAATGGTGTATTACTCTGTTACATCTTAAATCCTGATTAAATTAAAAATGAACCTAAAAAAATAAATAAATAAATAAATAAATAAATAAATAAAATAAAATAAAAAAAAACAGAAGAATAACCTTGTTTTTGTTTGTTTAACTGGAAATCACAAGAAAAATAAAGCGTTAACCCAAAACCTTTCTAAACTTCTTTTTTTCACAGACATGGCAACCGTTCCCAGGTAAGTGTAGGTGAGCTCACCAACACTCACCAGTATTGTTTTTGGATGAAATCTTTAAACAAAACATTTTGCAAGACATTTTGCTTATTAAACAGGATCCATTTTGCTCATAACAAAGCGTTTATATTGTTTGTTTCATGAATTCTGGATGCAATATAATAAATTCAGCTCATAAAGGAAGTATAAGGGGAATAAAAAAAGAGTGCAAACTTACGTTTAGTGGCATTGATGAGATTTTTCCCGTCTTTATAAAGCTCTTTAATAAACCTGTTGGTTTTATCCAGCTCTGCTTCATGAGCTTTGATTTTTTCCCTGAAAATCGGGCTGTCCAGGTAACACTCACTGAACTCCAACGGGTGCAACCCCATTTCTATTGGATTCCTATTCCCTTATTAATAAATAACTCTGACGGAATTCACTCTTAGGCGTCTATTAACAAGACGCCCAGCTACAAAACAAATAACCAAAAAGATCCGGATGTTTAACTCTACATCAGCTTTATTTTTTTTGTTCAGTCCACTTCAGTTTTTTTCCCCCCCAAAATAAGTCCAACAGCTTTTTCTACATGCACTCTTTTTCTATAAATAATAAAGTTGAATAAAGTGTTTGTCTAGGGAGAAAAAAAAAAAAAACCTAACCCGCGTCTATACGGATTAGAACTGATTCGCTTTATAGATTGCATAAAATGAAACACTTTGTAGAAGAAGAAAATAAAGTTAGTGTAGAGTTGAAGGTCCACGTCGCCCAGACATTCGCAATGACAGAATGAGCAGCTCGAGAAGATCCTCCCACTGCACGCGCGACCTTTCTGTTTTTTTTCTTCTTTCTTTACCCTTTGTAGGAGGAGACGAGGCGTGCGTACGAGCGGACGTAACGCAATGACGTAGGCCCGACTGTCGACGTTAGGAGGTAGGGACGCAGACACGGATACAAGTGCGCCATATTGGAAAGGAATGACACGGTTTAAACTGATTCTGGTATGACGCGTGTATATAAGAACCACGAGGTAGTGTGTGTTCAAGGGGTTTTGGTCAGAAAATTGTTTATTTTTTTTTTATAAACAATGATAATTTTTTTTTACATGAAAAATAACAAATCTAACCATCTTGACTTTATTTAAATGTATTTATTTATTTTAATTAATTAATTTATTTATTTATATAAACAAGTTTACAAGTTCCTCGTAAACTCACAAAAACTTATGTGAATGTAAACACGTGTATTTGCACCGACAATATTTTATACGACTGCAGACGTTATGGATTAGATTTCTATTTTCTATTTTTAAATAATAGTTATTTTTTATTTCAAAAATAACACAGCTGTCATTCAAATCCAATGTGATATATATATATATATATATATTTTTTAAAGAGCTGTAATGTAACACGGTAAATACTAAAACACTTTCTGTCCATGCCGTCATTAAAATAATAATAATAATAATAATAATAATAATAATAATAATAATAATAGATTTCCTTCAAAAAATAAAAAAAAACAAACACATTGTATTTTATATTGAAATTCATGCATGGAAGTGATTTATTATTCCTTGCTAAAGTGCTGTTGAAGATTCTTACATCCGCTGTAGCGATAAATATATTTTTTAGCGATAGTTTAACGGAAAATCTTATTTAGCACTCACGATACAACACGAAGTTGACCTATTCAAGATGGCGGCATTTTAAACGCGTTTGGCTAAGCTTACCAAGCTTAGCATTTCAAGCCTCAAGCGGAACTAATGAATCGGTGGAGTTTGTTTCTAGCCGTGAATATTTACGCGGCGCAAGGGAAAATATTAAACTGTATTTTAAAATTAGCCTCGAAAATGTTCTTTATAAATGACGTGTTTTTTCAGTAGTTTAGGGAACATTTAAAGGCAGCTTTTGAATGTTCGGTTTATCGATGATGCTAATAGCGTGCAGGTTAATTAACTAACCGTTAGAAAGAAAAGAAAGCTTTTTTTTTTTCCTTTCTTTGTGTTCATGTGCAATTTTTGACCGGAAGAGTTTCAGAGTGACACACGATCGTGATCCATCTGTGTTACTCCGAGATGCCGAACAGCAGCAGTGCGGCAGTGAAGGCGAAGAGGAGCAACAGGAGACGCAGAGCACCGAGAGAAGATCCGGCTAGAAACGAGCTGGTGTCCAACTCTCTCCAAAGCGCACAGCAGTGTCTCCTCCAGCACGATTACGGCACCGCCTTCGTCCACTTCCTTCTGGCGCTAAACCTCGCTCCAGCTCTGAAAGATCCGGCAAGAGTAAGATCAGTTCTGTCCATCTGAAATCCCCAACATCATCTGAGCTTTTCCCAGAACTCAGACTCCTACACATTCACACCAGTCTGGATTCATTTATCCAGCAGAATCCAAGTCAAGAGTCAAGTAGCTTTTATTGTCATTACAACCATATATAGCTGTTGCAGTACACAGTGACATGAGACAACGTTTCTCCAGGATTGTGGTGTTACATAACACAAAGACAGGGCTATAAGGACTTAGTAAGTTAGTCCTAGATACATAAAGTGCATCTGTGCAACCTGGTGCAAACAGTGCAGGACAAACAACACAGTGCAGGACAAACAACACAGTGCAGGACAAACAACACAGTGCAGGACAAAAGACAGTGCAGAACAAGACCAAAGACAGTGCAGGTATTGTGAGGTGTGTGTGGGGGTGAAGAGTGTGTGTGGGGGGGGTGAAGAGTGTGTGTGGGGGGGGGTGAAGAGTGTGTGTGTGGGTGAAGAGTGTGTGTGAGGGGGGTGTGGGGTCATCCACAATGCTGTTGTCCTCATTATATGCTGCAGGGTCTTGCGATCTGAGATGGTGCAGTTCCCAAACCAGACAGTGATGCAGCTGCTCAGAATCCGGGGTTATCCCAGGAATTTGGGAACACACTCTATCTGATGCCAGTTCATCACAAGCCAGACCCACAAGCTTAATCACACCTAGGTTGCAGTTCATCATAACCATTGTTACCCCACACAAACCCAGACAGTAATTAGATCATATAATGACACGCGTGTGCCGTGTTTAGACATATAAACAGCCGAGTAATGAAATTTTTGATAGTTATGATTTCCATAAAAGGAAATAAGAGAGACACCAATCGGGGAAACGTTATAATGAATATATTCTCCAATCTTAGTAAAAAAAAAAAAAAAGGATGCAATGCTTTAGAATCCTTTAGAAATGTTTTCAAAGTTTTTATCCATTTGCTTTATCTCCTTTACCTCTCGGCCCCAACAGGATTCATTCAGGTTCACGCTTCAGAAGTGGGCTGATGAGCTGGACGGCGTGGGTCGTGTTCAGGAGCTCTTCGACTGCTACGAACAAGCGCTGGAGTTGTTTCCTAAAGACGAGGTGATCGTCAACAGCATGGGCGAGCATCTTTTCAGGTACCCTAGTCTCTGGTTAGTTGTAGTTCCTTTGTGCAGTGGCAGAAAGGAACATTAACGCCCTTCTTGTGTATCTCACTCAGGATGGGTTTCAGGGACGAGGCTGCAGCACATTTCTACAAAGCCCTGAAACTGAAGCCGGATTTCCCCGAAGCCAAGGAGAACTTCTACAGGGTGGCTAACTGGCTGGTGGAGCGCTGGCATTTCCTGATGCTTAACGACAGCGGCCGCAACCGCAAGTACCAGCTGGCTATACAGAGGGCGGTGCAGGACGGCTGCGGAACCGTCCTGGACATAGGAACAGGCACGGGCATCCTCGGGTATGAGCTGTACTCAGCTGGATTCACAGCACTTCCTGTCATTGTGTCATAGTCACACAGAGCCTTGACATCCTGCCTGTAGACATCGACACGATCGATCACCGTGTTTTATGATGGCCGTTATATTTCACCTTCTTTTTGGGGTCTCTTTCCAGAATTTAGACAGATAGGTTAGCGGTTCTTTAAATATCTTACATTCTACACAGCTTTTTACTTTTAACCCACTCTTGGTTACTATGGCAACCATTTTTAAAAGCAGCTCCTCTGACTAGGTATCCGCAACGATGTTCACTAGCAAAAAACTAGTTAAACTGCTGTCGTCATGGTTACAGTTCAACCATTTTACTTTTAATTATCATCTCTCTGCCAAAACTTACAATACGATACAGTGTTGTTTCTGCAGTAACTAAGGAGGTTTGGGAGGAAGCGCCTCAGCCGCCATGAAAACCACGCAAAAAGACGTGCGCTTTGTAAATTTTCAGGATGTGCGCAAAGAAAGCAGGCGCGAGGGACGTGTACGCCTGCGAGCTTTCTAAGACCATGTACGAGCTGGCGTGCGAGGTGGTGTCGGCCAACAGCATGGCCGAGAGCATCAAGATCCTACACAAGAAATCACTGGACATGGAGATCCCGAGAGACATTCCCAACAGGTGAGCTGTACACTAACTAACTAATAATTTATTGTTTAATGATTGGTAAAAAAAAAAAAAAAATTATTTATTTATTTTTATGGCAGGACAGTAAAAAAGTGTACAGGAATGTAAAAAAAAAAAACATGGCATAAAAAAATTTAAACCGTTATTTTTATGGTGGGGTTTAAACTGTAAAAATTAGAGGTATAAAAAATAAAACAAAAAGATATTTATATAGACATTAAGGTAAAAAAAAAAAGATATATGATGATAATAACATAAAAAAATTATATATATATATATATATATATATATATATATATATATGTATGTATGTATATATATTGTGATTTTTTTTTACATTAACTGAAATATATATATTTTTTATATTTTTGTTAAGGTTAAGGGAAATTGTCATGGTTAAAACAAATTGTCACAAAATTTATGATGAACACTAAAAAATAAAAACGCATGTCGTAATGTTGGCCAAGAAAATTAGAATTTGAAAATTGTTGCATCTTATGAATCTGATCTCAGTCGTTGTGAGTAATTCTGTGAATTTTATTGTCATCAGGGTGTCTTTGGTTGTGACAGAAACGGTGGACGCCGGACTGCTCGGGGAGGGAATCATGGAGAGTTTGATACACGCCTGGAAGCACCTGCTCCTACCACCACCTGTAAGCTGATCCACCTTTAATCGTTATGTCTCTCTAGCGTATTTCTAATGGGCCACGGAGTCATTTCTGTACGTCATCATACATTACACTTTTGCTCATAGCGATATATTGATTCATCGTGTCATTAATATCAGTGAGATATAACGGAACTGTTGAAATGTCTAACTTCCTGAAAGACCGCTGAAGATGTCCCGCTGTCCAATCCATCCCAAACGGGTCGAGTCATACCCGCCGGCGCCACCGTGTATTGCATGGCCGTGGAGTGCCATGAGATCCGCAGACACCACAGGTGAGAGGTCAGGGGTCATGTATGTATGAATAGACATTAATATTTGAGTTGTTGGGCTTATTGTGCGTGTTGGTGCAGGCTGTGCGTGAGTACAGTAGGAGGACTGGACCTGGCCACAGCAGGACAAATCCGAAGTCCCGTGAGATGCTCGGGGGACGCAGACGAGTCGTCCGAGCCGTACACTACGGAGAGACTGAGCCGTCTGCCGGGAGGCTTCACCGCCCTCACAGAGCCCTGTAGAGTGATGCACATAGACTTCAACAACCCACAGGTACCCAGATACACCACAGACTTCCAGCAAGTGTGCTGCAGGAAGAAATCCCAGAGCGTATAACGTCCTTGTTTTTTTTTTTTTTCAAACCTGATCAATAATCCTCAAGCCTGAGTTCAATCCTTCCATACAAGACCCTATGTTTCTTCTTGTCTTACACAAGCAAAGTTCTAGACAAGACTAAACTCCAGGACCGGGGTTTGTGAAACACTGCTTATGGTACTCCAAAATAAAATTGGGTAACCTAGTGGTTAAGGTGTTGGGCTACCAATCGGAAGGTTGTGAGTTCGATCCCAGGTGCACCAAGCTGCCACTGTTGGGCCCCTTAACCCTCAATTGCTCAGCTGTATAAACATGAGATAATGTAAGTCGCTCTGGAGAAGGGAGTCTGCCAAATGCTGTAAATGGTAAACACGGGACAACCCAGGCTTATGGATCACACCAATGCGATGCTATTAAACTGCCCACAGAAGCTCTGAGAACTTTCTCACCTTCACATGAACTGTAATCACGTGCATGATTGCGTGTGCTGCAGGAGCTGGAGGGTCTGAGTCTGAGGGAAGCTGCTCAGCTGCATGCCCACGTGATCCAGGATGGAGACGTTGACGCTCTGGCCTTGTGGTTTGAGCTACACCTGGACCAAGAGAACAGCATCTCAACTGGCCCGGACGAAGACACGTGCTGGGAGCAGGCCATCTACCCAGTTTTATCTCGTAAGACTGCTTTGAGTTGTGTATGGCAGCGATGCAAATCCGACTTTGTCTTACAAATCTCAGTTTGGATTAGAAATCTAATCTGTGCTTAAAAGACATACAAGAACGTGATTGTCGAAGTGATGTAACGATAGAAACGGCTAAATTAATATAGACCTGCGATTCGCTCAACACCTTCTGACCAATCGGGTCGGAGAACAGAGCTGTGGTATAATATAAAACTCTTATGTTCTCGTCTCCAGACTATGGTGTGAAGCGAGGTGATGAACTGCTGGTGGAAGCTTCCTGCAGAGATGCTTATTTGAGGTTATCCTGCACCGGAGTAATGAGCAGAAACCAAACGATCCGTATCAGCAGCATGGATAAAGCTGCCTCTGCTGAAGCTCCTCCTTTAAATCCTGAACTGGAGCTCTGCAGCGCTCTGGCCGGCCTCCAGACGCACCAGGACGTTCCGGCTCCGTCCTTTACCTTGGAGTGTTCTGAAATCGCTCTTCTCAACAACACCAACTATCACGAGTGCTTCCGGAAAGCAATGGCCAAGCTTTTGTCCTTCTTCGAGTCACGTAAGTCAGAGGTCAAACAGGAATCTTGGTCCTCGTCGGGTCCGCTATACGTGCTGGATGTGTCGGAAGGTTTCTCCGTGCTCTCGCTGATAGCAGCGCGATTAGGTCCGGTGCGAGCGTACAGCTCGGTGGAGAAGCAACAGCACCGGGCTCTCCTCCAGCTCCTGGCCCGGGAAAACGGAGTGCACAAGGACGCTCTGGAGTTCTGGCTCGGCCACGTGATGGACGATTCGGCTGTGCTACAGAAGCCTGACTCAGAAAAGCTGTGGAGCGCCATCGTGCTGGACTGCATAGAGATCTGTGGTCTGCTCAGACAAAACCTCATGGAGAAGGCCACCCTAGCTAGGTAAAAGCCTCAGAACATTTACCCCCTCAGGTGGGTTAAAACTCAGAAAAGCCGTGGCTTGGTGGGCTAAAACTCAGAAAAGCCATGGCTCTGTGGGCTAAAACTCAGAAAAGCCATGGCTCGGTGGGCTAAAACTCTGAAAAGCCATGGCTTAGTGGGGTAAAACTCAGAAAAGCCATGGATTATTGGGGTAAAACTCAGAAAAGCCATGGCTTATTGGGGTAAAACTCAGAAAAGCCATGGCTTATTGGGGTAAAACTCAGAAAAGCCATGGCTTGGTGGGGTAAAACTGAAAAGCCATGGCTTGGTGGGGTAAAACAGAAAAGCCATGGCTTGGTGGGGTAAAACTTAGAAAAGCCATGGCTTGGTGGGGTAAAACAGAAAAGCCATGGCTTGGTGGGGTAAAACTTAGAAAAGCCATGGCTTGGTGGGGTAAAACAGAAAAGCCATGGCTTGGTGGGGTAAAACTTAGAAAAGCCATGGCTTGGTGGGGTAAAACTTAGAAAAGCCATGGCTTGGTGGGGTAAAACTTCAATAGCAAGGTAAAATACAGAATTTGCAGGTCATTGATGGGGAAAACCCAGAAAAGCCAAGTTTCTGCCAGGTAAAGTCTGTTTTATTCTGTTAGCTAAGTAAAATCCATTGACTTGTCATTCCAAAGGAAAATTCTTTAAACTCAGGTCTAGGTAAAAATGCAGAACTCCCTGGTCTTGGTGGGCAACTCTCAGATAGACCCTGTAGTCCCTCCTGTAAAACATCAGCACAGTGATGCTCAGGCAAGGTAACACAGAAAAACACTCAGGCCACAGAACAGCTTGGCTTGGGAACTCAGAAGATATTTAACCCTCAGGCTAGGTCACTTTTAATAACTAGTGCCTTGCTTTGGAAAAGTATTGACTAGAATAACATGCTTATGTTTGGAGATACTACTACAGACCGAAGCATAGCTGATCAAGTCGAATAATGATCCTGTCTAGATAAAGATGAAAATGAACTGAATTCAGTCAGATTTGGCTTGATGAAACCTTAGTCCTCTGAAACTGGTCTCCATGTTTTATATACTATATATTAAAAAAAAAGGTGTCTCCTGGAGGAAGGTGGCCGCATTTTCCCCGAACGCATCGTGATCCACGGCATGCTGGTGGAATCGGACACGCTGCTCCAGGAGAGCGCCGTGCAGGGAACAGAACCCACGTTGGGCTTCAACATTGCTCCTTTTATCAACCAATTCACTGTAAGCTTCCCTAAACACCCTCAAACTTTCAAACACAGGATTCACACTAGCAGTAATTCAACGTTAGTTTGATTTATTTATTTATTTATTTTCTCCCCAGGTGCCTGTTCATGTGTTTTTAGATCTGTCCACACTGGAGTGCAGACACCTCAGCGACCCGTCCGAGTTGTTCGTCCTCGACCTCATGAACAGTACCAACAACTACACCAACAGAGACGTCCGGGTAAAGGGGGTTTCTTTTAAAATTCTTAACGTTTTTTGCCATCATAGACCAAGAGGAATGTGATGTCTCTTCAGGATGTGGATGAGGATATTCTCACGTGATTAAACGTACACAAGCTGCCTGTCTGTGTAGTTTCAAGTCCTGTTTGCTGGATTAGAC
Source organism: Tachysurus fulvidraco (assembly GCF_022655615.1). Classification (NCBI taxonomy): domain Eukaryota; kingdom Metazoa; phylum Chordata; class Actinopteri; order Siluriformes; family Bagridae; genus Tachysurus; species Tachysurus fulvidraco. Next base: position 26,741,268 of record NC_062521.1, on the reverse strand, counting down.
CTGCCTCTGTTTTTTGGGCTCACTCCCGATTATTGTCCCGTCATTAAAGACTATTAAGGCTCTTATAGACTATTAAACTATATGAGAGGATAAATATGGTGTGTGTTAGTGTGTGCCTTTGCCAAATAAGGGTTTCCTGTTCCTGCTGCAGGTTAGAGTGAACGCCTCAGGCAGGGTGACAGCCATCCCCTTGTGGTACCACGTCTACCTCGACTCCGACACGTGCGTGAGCACGTTCAGGTCGGATTCACACTGGAAGCAGGTAGCCGTGATCCTCCAGCGCCCTCTGGTGGTGAAAACAGGTGACTGGGTCAGGCTGAGTGTCCAGTTTCACAAGAGCAGCATCTCCATAACAGCCATCAAAGAGCTGGAAGAGGAGGAGACTGGAGAACATTAAGGGAAAGGATGGGAAAGGGCTTGACCGAGTAATCCTTCATACAGAAAAGAGAGGCATTATGATATGGTCCATATTTACTTAAGTCTGTAAAGGAATCTCTTAAAGGAGCGCTGTGTCTTTTTACAGCCCTTAATCATGTACATGATGTGGAATGCAATGCATAAACACTGACTTTCCCTTTCTGCCCATCTGAAAGGGTCAGGACTAAATTCAGGTTCAGGAAAACCTGAAAAAGAAGAGAAATGAAGAAGCATGCCACATTCTCTGCATGCCAGGAACATTACAATTATATAACTATTACAATCTTTAAATCACTTTTTTAAAATTAAAATACAGACTTTTTTTTTTTACACCGAGACTGTATTTATCATGTGCTTTTAAATGAATGTTAAAAGTACGGTGGCCTGTAAGTGCAAAAGCAATGAAACACAAACTAAAAACGTAGCCAGGGAACCGGTGACCGCAGTCATGATCGCTAAACAGAAAGGGGCGGTCCTTATTAAACGTATGCTTGTTGCTGATTGGTTACAGCACGCATCTGTCTGAGAGCTTAAATCTACTAATGCTTTTAGTCCTGTTTAATCAGGATCATTTTTATCAAGGGCATATCATACAATATGTGGTATTTCAGATACGCTGTCAAGTCTGATCCACAGCCAGCATGCGATATGCTAAAAGGACCGCCCCTTTAATTTTAGCGTGGACGTGTTTTTGCACGTAGGAATGTTTTGTAACCCTCAATACCAGTGGGATCATTAAACAACCAGCACATTGACCAGTTCTTCCATAGTCCTGTTATGTTTAATGGTCTATAAGTGACATATGTCACATGAATAACATTTGAAAGGAAAGCCTGATTTATTTATTTTATTATTATTAGAGATTTTACATTAATGTACATTATATATACACGTATATATATGAGAGAGAGAGCGAGAGAGAGATTAAATAATCTCTTCTGTTACTTGGTAAACAAAAAGTATAAAAACAGTCCACTTAACTTCCTCTCTCTCTCTTAAAGCTTGTTATCATTTCAATCACGATTCTTCAATTTCCCCCCCAAAAGTCATCTATCTATTAGCCAAAACTCTGTCCAAAATATTTAGATCTTTATTTGTACCAGAGCCACAAAGCTAATGTCACCAACACTGACTCCACATAATCCCCCTCGTGCCTCAGAAGCTATTCTTGATTCAGTTATAACCTTTGACATGAACTGTTTAGTTAAAAAATATATACACATATACACGTATATATACTTTTATATATATATATATATATATATACGTATATACACATTATATATATATATATATATATATATATATATATATATATATATATACATACATATATATATACATATATATATACACATATATATACACATATATATATATATATATATATACGTATATATATATATACACGTATATATATATATATATACACATACATATACACACACATATATACACGTATATATGTATATATGTATATATATATATATATATATATATACATATATACGTGTATATATGTGTGTGTGTGTATATGTGTATATATATGTATATATATATACACACACGTATATATGTGTGTGTATATACATATACATACACGTACGTATATATATATATATATATATATAAATTAAAATAATGAATCAAATCTGCATGTTAACCTCCAAATAATCTGACGCTTTAACCCCGCCTTTAACTCTAGGCCACACCCCATAAACTGAGGTTGGTGCTTAAAGTCATAGCAAACAATGTCCTAAGACAGAAAGCGATTCATTTTCGAGATAAAACTATGAAAACTCAGATCCAGTAACATCCTTTTAAGCATTTTTCTACCACATCATGTCGTTCTACCACTTTCTCTAGCAAGCAGAGAAAGACCTCTATACGTCCTTTAACCTTGAATGTGCTGCTCTAGTACAGAGACCTAATCTGTAAATGCTACATCTAAACTAAATATTGGCACCTCCGCTTAGTTGTTAGCAACATTAGCCTTGTAGCAAAGACACAAAAAACAAAACAAAAACATTATTCCTTTTCACGTTAGAGCTGTACAAACAGTTCAGGTGTGATTTAAAACAAAACATTAAACAAATCGAGCAAAAACATAAAAGAATAGGAACAGTATATCCTTCTAAGGTATTAGTATTTCAAAATAGGGCATGACAGGAAATGATGCAACTATTATTTGCTTAGAATCTGAGTGAGGAAACAAAAGCTTCATGCATTTGGTGTATATTGTGCCCTTCGTCATAAATACACTGTTCAGCTTTTTGCACCGGTTTTGAGCACTTTGGCACTATGTGTGTGTGTGTGTGTGTGGACAATTCAGTTAACTGATTAACTGCGATTTTAACACTAAGGCCACAGCGTGACTGTGGAACATGTTACGCATGCGTTTCCGCAGAAGGGCCGGCTGTCAATCAAATGTTTTGCAATTTATAAAATATATATATATATATTATATATATTTTAATGATGTGCTTAGTCAAAAAAAAATGTATTGCATTCTTATTAAAAAGAATTAAAACCTGATGGTGAAACAGGCAGACGAACCCCTCCCCACGACCTGTGTGCCCTTTAAACCTGCTGTTCCGTGAATGAGTTACTGGGATAAACGTGAACAGTGTGTTAAGTGATCGTAGCGTAGTGCGTGTGCGCCTGGGTTTGGCGATCCCCGGACAGCACGGTGGGTGTGATGTCGTCCACGTCGTCTACGTCGTCTACGTCTCCCACCCAGGGTGTTGAGCAGAGTTCGGCAGGGGCCGAGCGTGAGTGAGGGGGACGAGTGTGTCCCAGACCCTGATAGAGTCCTGATGGAGACGGAGGAGTGGAGGAAGCCTCTGTGACAGCGGCGTCCTGAGAGCCGGAGGACAACAGCCCTCTGTGTTCATCGTGCTCAGAGTCACCGCTGAAGTAGTTCTTCCTGGGGCGGCCCATAACCGTCCGTCCTGTGGGAGAACAAGCAGACAGTATAATAAATAGAACAGAATTCTGTTAAAACACCTGTCATTTATTTTGTTTTATTCACTCTCTCTCTAACTGTGTTTATTTTGGCTGCTGTTGATTGTAGCTTTTATTGCACTACAGGAACGTGTGTTTTTTCTTTCCTCCCTCCCTTTTTTGCCTGTATTTTGTTATTTTAATTGTCTTTTCAGTGTCTGTCTTACCTTCCCTACCCTCCCTCCCTCCTTCATTCTTTCCTTCCCTCCCACCCTCATTTTTCTTTCTTTCTTTCTTTATTTCTTTCTTTCTTTGTCTCTCTCTCTCTCTCCTTCCTTCATCCCTTCCTCATGTCGGTCAGTTTATTTTGTTCTTCCATTGTCTCACTCTCTTTCCATCCTTCCCTCCCTCCCTAATCTGTCTGTAAGTTTATTTTGTTCTTCTTTCGTCTCTCTTTCTTTCCTTCCTTCCTCATCTGTCTGTCAGTTTATTTTGTTCTTCCATTGTCTCTCTCGCTTTCTTTCCTTCCTTCCCATCCTCCCCCTGTCTTTAATTTGTTCTTCCGTTGTCTCTCTTTCTTTCCGACACTTCCTGAAGCTCATCAGCGACTCACCGACGTTGCGCACTTGCTCAGAGAAGTCGGCCCTGATGTCTGACATGTCCCACATGGCCAGGAAAGAGTCGAAGCACGAGCCTTCCTCTGCTTCCTGTATGTACGGCTTGTAGGTGAAGCTGAAGTGATGAGCAATGGCTGCCAGAAACATCTCCACACAGATGACAAAGTCCTGGATCCAGACCAGAGCACAAGCAGGTTTATTTAAGCAGATGGAATAAAGAGCCAGATGAACAGTTGTGAGTGAACAGTGGTAAGTGGTATAGTACCTGCAGTCCGGTGGCCACAGCCTCCACGCTGTCCCAGTCCCAGGTGTGAGAGTCTGAAATCACTCCAACCTTCACGAGCAACGCAATGAGCACCGCCTGCCTGTGTGTGTGTGTGTGTGTGTGTGTGTGAGAGAGAGAGAAAGCATTATTAGTGTGTTAATACACACAGTTACACAAATAGACAATTTGAGGCAATCACACAGGCTGCACTGATCACCTGTGATCTAGTTAGAGATGCATTAGAGATATCGCAGGCTCGTGTCCTTTAACTAATCCCTAAACCAGGGGCAGTTCTAGGCCTTTTTTTTAGGGTGGCTTCAGCCCCCTGTCTGTAATCTCAGCCACCCTAAAACTGTAAGGATAATTTTTACTTTCATAAATAAACAATAAAAATGACGTTAAAATGCAGGACATGTCGTCGATGGGAAAGAAAATTATTTATCAGTTTGATCCAAGAGCGATTTTTTGTTTTACTTTGCTTTTACACGTGTGTGTTGTAGTCTTTCAAAAGTGCGTCTTCAGCGGTCTGCTTTATTTGAACGGAGAAGCTCAGGTACACGCAGCGTGCACGCGCAGTCAGAGCTGGAGGTGTTTATCTATAACGTTAATCGGCGGAAAGAAGCAAAGACGGCAACCAAAAGCAGTGAAATTCCACTATTCTTATTACCAGAGTTGTCATAAAATATATAATATAGAACTCTTCTTGTTTTAAATTCTCACCGAGGGCTAAAACCCCCTAAAGATGAAATCCTAGAACCGCCCCTGGTTTACTGGTCTGTATTAATGCTGGGCAGTTTTTAACATGTTATTTAACTAATATATATATATTAGTACTGTTTCATTGCCAAATATATTTGTTTTCCAAGCCATTGCTTGAACTACAATTCAGGGAGAGAGAGAGAGAGAGATCGACACATTCATGTCTGACGCTGTTATGATCATCATTATGGAGCAGAACATGATTTAGGTCACATGACTGAAAGTTAATGTTTGGATGAATCTTTACAGTTAGAATAATTATCATGTAGAGTGGAGAAATCACGAGGTCGGTGCCTACACGGAAGCTGGAAGGGAAAGACGAAACCTTCCAACGAACTTCATTTACATTTCAAATAAATTCTCGTGCACTCAAATCCTTCAGGTTCATTCGCTGGCATATTATAAAGCTTGAAATAACACTTGAAATAAGTTCCTAGGTGACAGTAATCTCAGTCCTGTGTCATCTTGTTGCACATTTCACACTGCTCATACTAACCCCTCTTTATAATCTGACGTCTCTCGCTGTACATCATCACATATACAGCACCATGAGCGTTTTACATAACGCAGGGACGTGGTGGCTTAGAGGCTAAGGTGTTGGACTACTGATCAGAAGGTCATGAGTTTGAATCCTAGCGCCACCAAGCTGCCACTCCTTGTCCCCTTAGCAAGGCCCTTAACCCTCAACTGCTCGGTTGTATAAATGAGATAAATATGTAAGGGCATTTGGGTCACATAAATCCTTCTTTTTTTAAGCCTCCGGAGATGATGAACGGCAAGAAAACAAAGGTGAAAAAGACAAGGAAACAAACAAGGAAGGAAGGAAACAAACAAACTAGGACAGAGGGAAAAAAGAAAGAAAGATGGATGGAGGGACAGGCAGACAAGGGAGAGACAGAGAGAGAGAGAGAGAGAGAGAGAGAGACAAAAATGATGAGACCCTGGAGTTAAGAGCAGTGTGAAACGCTCTTGTAGGTGATACCAGATTAATTCCACCACCATTCAGCTCGTACCTGAAGCTACACATTTTCGATGCATGATATAATAAATATTTTCTTACCAGAAGGACACGAACACGACGAGTTTGACGCACAGGAATTTGCCCACCGGTTTGATGGGGCCGAGTTCTTCTCTTAACGTCTTGTAGAACAGCACCAAGCAGTACATGGCAAACTGAGGAAAAACAGTGAAGGCTGTAATATACAGAGTTACTCATACGGAGAACTTACACATAGCTTTAAAGAACCAGCCTGGATGCCATGGAGACCTCGAGCCTTGCTTTATAACAGACTTTGCACGTTAGAGGAGTGAGGTAAGCCGAGGCAAGTCGAGGCAGCGTACTAAGAGGAGCTACTGATTGTTAATATCTGATCACGATATATTACGGACCATTACCAGAAGCGTTTCGGATCACAAACTAGGACCACGTGATGTCACTAGTGTGTCACACTGCTCTGGTGTGATTTTGTCCACTCTTCTTCCAGTCCAAATTTCTGTGACTGTAGTTTGGTTTCTTGGCCATAGCTTTGTTGCCAAGGATTTTCCAGAGGTTTTCTACTGGGTTTAGATCATGACTTTGGGCTGGCCATTTCACCATTTCAATGTTTTTAGCTTTAGTTTTGCTGTGTGACAGCGGGCATTGTCGCGCATGAAAATCTCTGGCTGATTGGGTGATGAACGCAGGGAAGGAACCGCATGTTGGCAATAATAAACATTTGCATTCACTCTGCCATGTAGCAGTATAAGATGTCCGAATCCTGCTGCAGAAAACATCCCCAAACCCCCTCCACCTGCTTACACATTGGGTTCAGTCTTTTCCCAGTATGACGAACGTAATGTTTCCCATCGGACACGAATGATTAAATTTAAACTTGCTTTCATCACTAAAGTGTGAACTTTGGACCAGTTCTCATCAGTCCAACAAAGATTAGTCTAACCTTTTGATTCTTAAAGGTCGAGACACTGTACGACGAGACAGAGCCTTACTCTGTTCACCGGTGAGCAATCCCGGATGCACCGTGGAACCGACTGCACATTGAGACACTCTGCATTATCCTGTCCTCTCTTGCTTATGTCTTTCGTGGACGACCAAGCTTCTTGGGTGTCTTGAATGAGTTTGTGATGTTGTAAAGATGCAATATTCTAGAAATCACAGATTTGGAACTACGAACTTCTCTTGTTATGGCTGAAAGGTTCTATCCCTTTTGGCCTTCATCTGGACACCCTGCTGCCGGAGGGTTTCCGTCACTTTAAAACGACTCACCGTCCTGCGATGTCAGGGGAAAACTGGAACGTTAAGCTGCCAGTTAAATAGGGTTTGTCAGGTGATTAAAGAAATTAGCACCAGGTGCCGGATTAACACCAGTAACTGGGGGGGTAAAGTGTTCTGATAAATATAACATGCTTAAAAAACTGCTCTTTAACTCCTGTTTAGATCATTTTGAATAGGACTAAGAAGTGACCTTGAATTGTAGGTTGTTCTCTATTTTTGATCTAAACTGAGATGACGATGATAATAAGGCTAAAAAAAATATTTGACTTATTCGTGTATTTATTGTGAGTTGAAATTCTCGTGCGCTTTTGCATTGAGGACGGACCCTGGGGAGGAGGGATGATGAATAAAGTGGTTACGTACGAGCTGGGAGAGATTGTTCATGATCACTAAATAGGTCCAGGCGTTTTTGGAGCTGAAGTTGCCTTCATCGTAAACCCCACAAAGCTGACAGATCCTGGAGATAAATAAATAAATATTAGCATGCTAACAGTCCATCATGAGGTTCCTGTAACTTTAGCCTCGGATTTCTGAAGAGGAGAAATGATGACATGGCTGTAAAAAGAGCTATACACTTGTATTTGTGATACTGAGGTATAAAGGAAAGGAGAGGGAGAGAGAAAGACAGAGAGAGACGGAGAGAGCGAGAGAGAGTGAGAGAGACAGAGAGAGTGAGAAAGAGACAGAGAGCGAGAGAGAGAGAGACAGAGTGAGAGAGCGAGAAAGAGAGAGAGAGAGACAGAGAGCAAGAGACAGAGAGAAAGAGACAGAGAGAGCGAGAGAGAGAGTGCGAGAGAGAGAGAGAATGAGAGAGAGACAGAGAGAGCGAGAGAGAGAGAGACAGAGAGAGAGACAGAGAGAGCGAGAGAGAGACAGAGAGAGCGAGAATGAGACAGAGAGAGTGAGAGAGAGACAGAGAGAGCGAGAATGAGACAGAGAGAGTGAGAGAGAGACAGAGAGAGCGAGAATGAGACAGAGAGAGTGAGAGAGAGACAGAGAGAGCGAGAATGAGACAGAGAGAGTGAGAGAGAGACAGAGAGAGCGAGAATGAGACAGAGAGAGTGAGAGAGAGTGAGAGAGAGTGAGAGAGAGTGAGAGAGAGACAGAGAGAGGGAGAGAGAGAGTGCGAGAGAGAGAGAATGAGAGAGAGACAGAGAGAGCGAGAGAGAGACAGAGAGAGCGAGAATGAGACAGAGAGAGCGAGAATGAGACAGAGAGAGCGAGAATGAGACAGAGAGAGCGAGAGAGAGCGAGAGACAGAGAGTATTGGGTGGGTAACTCACAACGCGACGACTGTGGTGACGGGTCTCACTACAGTGTACTGCAGAACACCCAGCTTACATCTCAGCAACATCACCCTGTACACACAGTTACACCAATCACACACTGCACACTTCAACCTCTACCTCATCAGGACTACTAGACTACTCATTAAAAACAAAACAATTCAGGGTGTTGTGGTTTGGTTTTTTTTACAGGAAACTAATCAACGGTGGTTGTTGTGATGAAGCAAAGTCTCAGTCATTTGTAGCATTTTGCCAGACGCCCTTATCCAGAGTCAATTACTGAGGATTAGGGGCCTTGCTCAGGGGCCCTGGGGGTGGGAGCTTGGAGGGCCTGGGATTTGAACTCACAGCCTTCTGATCAGTAGTCCAACACCATAACCACTAAGCTACCACATCCCCCAGCAAACGTTCAGAGATGAGATCTGAGTCATTAAGGTCAAGTCCACGGATGACTGTTCTGAAGAGTAGCACTTATTAAGGATATGAAAATAATCCAAGGTTTTATTTCTACAGAGTACTGGATGCCATCTTACAAGCAAGTACTGTAATAATACTGAGGAGAACTGATCTTCCTCTTCCTCCAGATGATTAAATCACTCACTGAAGAAGAATAGAAGCCTTTGTTTTGATTAATATCATGTTTATGAGTTTGTCCTGAGAGCCCAGTGTTCTTTCAAAAAAGTCCTCTAGAGCAGTGGTCCCCAACCTTTTTTTCACCGCGGTCAATGTTTGATAATTTTACCGCGGCCCGCTGGGGGTGGGGTCTATACAATAATTTAAATTTAATTGTATTTAAACATGCCTTTTTAACTCACCACAACGCTAAATCAATGAGAACTCTAAGCTTGTTTCTTTACAACGAGACGGTTCCATCTGGGGTAACAGGAGACAATGACACCTGAAGTGTGTTGCACTTGTGTGTCCAGTTTATTCCGTTGTTTTGTTTTGGTTGCCATCACTGCAGAAAACCCCGCTTCACACAGATAGCATGTCGGAAATGGCAATAGGGATTTAAGTGCTGTGGTGACAATCTCAGGGTATTCCGCCATGACTTTAATCCAGAACACCGGCAGAGTTTCTAACTTTCTAACGACGTCTGTTTCATGCTCATTTTTGCTAATTTGTGGGTTAAATTTGAGCAAACACAATATAGACGTACACCAATCACTGTTAAACTTCTCTCCACCAAAGCTACAACACCACTGCCGCTTGCAGCCGTTCAGCTCCAGACGTCACCTAAACCCGGCCCGATATCATGATATTTTGCGCATGCGCGGTATTGGTGCGGCTTTAGGTGACGTCTCTCAGCTCACGGTTATTAACCTCTCGTCCACGCAAAGTCGCACAAACCCGAGAGAAATTCACCACAGTAAATGGAAATAATTTAATGTTCCTTGGGTGGCCCGGTACCATTTGGCCCGGGGGTTGGGGACCACTGCTCTAGAGTTCTTCTTTTCTAGAATTTTCTGTATATATGACTCCATTCCGATTGGCGCTACAATGATGTTGAGATGCATCGATTCACGCGGAGTACGATCGAGGGACACGGACACGACTATTACAAAAGGTTCCCCGATGCTCATGAAGACAACTTGATACAGGTTAAGAGCCAGGGGGTGTAAACTTTTGATCAGGATCATTTGTGTAAATGATGTATATTTTGTTTATGAGAGATGTGGTAGCTAAGAGGTTCAGGTGTTAGACTACTGACTCCTGGAAGGTTGCGAGTTTGCGTCCCGGGGCCCACCAAGCTGCCACTGCTGGGCCCCTGAGCAAGGCCCTTAACCCTCAATCACTCTGTATAAAAGGAGATAAAAAAGTGAGTCGTTCTAGTTAACAGCGTCTGCCAAACGGCATAAATGTAATTGTTTAAAGATCTTATTTGTCTCGTTTCGAACGGCTCTACAGAAGCTATATAAAGATTATCTCACTCTCCCATGGGCCAGGGCGGGCAGCAGCAAAGCGGGGGCAGGTGTTTCTGCTGGTCCTGCACCTCCAGCATCTGCACCAGGCTGGGATACTGCTTCTCCAGGTAGTTCATTAGGAAGATCATGAAGTTGTAAATGACGTAGGCTTCATAGCACTCTCTGCACGTGTCCACGTAGATGGCGATGCTCGGGTACTTCAGGGCAATCCACTAGAGTCGGAAAGAGACGCTTGGACATTTTAACACCAGAAATGTCGGGGCTGTTCTTCTAGCATGGACTGAAGCAGAGTTACGGTGATTGTTTTTACATTGGTTTACTGTTTACAGTTTAGAAGTCAACATACTAACACTAATACTTACTTGTCAATAGTCCAAAAAAATATAAATATATAACTACAAATCTTGTATAGCTGCACTACTTCTAGTGTCTTTCCTCTACTTTATATACACTTTGCTTTGTATTTCCTTGAGTTGAACTGAGAAGGCGATTCAGAAAGTAGGAGTTTAGATGATCTTAACCCGACATCACGTACTTCCTGGATGTAAAGCCCTGGATCACAGAGCCAATGGAAAAGACATGCAAACGAACCCCGTAAAACATCTCAGACACGGCACGGTAAGCGAACACGAGGATTCGTAGAGGATAACGAAATAACACTTACGCTATCCAAGCTATATATCGGAACCATCCATAATATCCTGGAAAGAAACAGACAGAAGAGACACGAAGGTGTAACAGATCATTGAAACATGAGCATGAGCTAAAGTAAATATTTCACATTTAATGGCGTTTCGTCGTTTCAAGGGTTGGTGGTTCATTCGGCTGACGCCGAGTCTAATTTGCTGATTTGACTCAGTGACTCGTTCCTGACCCCGTGCAAATCACGCTCGCTAATCGGTACCGAGCGAGATATCTTTAAGACAACGGACAACGTTAATATGATGTTAAACATCCAGGAGTTTTATATAGCAGTGTTAATAATAATATTAACACTGGGTTATGTTGATTCTCAGCATAGGTGTGAGCTTGGGGATTGATTTTATTCAGGGATTTGAAAATCCACACTCGTATCATATCAGATGTACGAACGCTAACTTTTATCAGGCCCAACCCCAACACTTGATGCGATTTTTACCTGATTATAGGTTTCTGTAGCTCGGGCTGAGTGTAGTGCACGAGATGCTGAAGTATCCCCCAAAGTGATATGGGGATCGTCATGAAGACGAAGATGCCTGCGATGAACCAGGCTTTGTTGTGGGTGCCAACCTGTGAGTTGGAAAATAAAAAAATCAGAAAGATCAGAACAGACCATCAGAGAGCATCAAGAATTACCAAGATTTATAGGTTTATGATCAGTATGTGAGCTTCAGCTGTGTTTTATCCACAATGTCGTTCAACCCGACGATAGAGGCGCAGTGGTATTAAGCAGCTGTTTAATCATAGAGTGCGCTGCGGCAGTGCTTTAATCCTTTAGTCTGCCCGCTATTTCACCTCGTCGTCTGTACGCTCTGCTCGCAGATCAGCCTCCGAAGCTTCACATTTCATGCTAACACCATCATCGACATCACCGTGTTCATTATCTCATAGATTATTAACTAGCCAAGAATGAGACCCGGACTTGTATAGACATGCACTTTGTTTTGTGACGTCGAGTCGTGCATTAGGGAAAGTGTGTTCACTGTTTCTATGCCGGAGTTCTCGTGAAGTGGTGAGTGAGAAATAAAACACCAGTCACTAATCACAAGTGCTCCCACAGACCAATCACTGAACACTGGTTAAAAAAACAAAAAACAAAAACACCACTTTCCAATCACTAGTCACCATTATCCCCACTGTCCAATCACTACTTACTACTGACCACACCGTCTAATCACTATTATTCCCAACAATTACTGATCTCTGTCGTTCCCACCAACACATCTCTAATCACCACTGTTCCCATTGACCAATCCACAATCACCACTGTTCCCAACAATGACTAATCACTGCCGTTCCCACCAACCCATCAATAATCACCACTGTTCCCAACAATAATCACCACTGATCCCAACAATGACTAATCACTGCCGTTCCCACCAACCCATCAATAATCACCACTGTTCCCAACAATAATCACCACTGATCCCAACAATGACTAATCACTGCCGTTCCCACCAACCCATCATTAATCACCACTGTTCCCAACAATACTCATCACTGCTGTTCCATGACTTAAGACAATTTCTTCTTTCTCTACATAATTTGAAATATACATCTATATTGTATCACATTGTCTGTATTATCTTGTATAGTCTCTATGGTCCTGTACAGTCTGTATTGCCCTGTACAGTGTACATCATCTTGTATGGTCTGTATTGTCTTGTCTGTATTATTCAATTCAATTTTCAATTCAAGTTTATTTGTATAGCGCTTTTTACAATAGACATTGTCTCAAAGCAGCTTTACAGAACATAAACATAAGTATTATCTTGCATAGTATAGTGTATATTGTCTTGTATAGTCTTGTATAGTCTGTATTGTCTTGTACAGTCTGTATCGTCTTATCTTGTCTTGTATAGTATATATTGTCTTGTATAGTCTTGTATAGTCTGTATCGTCTTGTACAGTCTGTATAATCTTGTCTTGTATAGTCTGTATCATCTTGTACAGTCTGTATAATCAGGTCTTGTATAGTCTGTATAATCTTGTCTTGTATAGTCTGTATCATCTTGTACAGTCTGTATAATCTTGTCTTGTATAGTCTGTATAATCTTGTCTTGTATAGTCTGTATCATCTTGTACAGTCTGTATAATCTTGTCTTGTATAGTCTGTATCGTCTTGTACAGTCTGTATAATCTTGTCTTGTATAGTCTGTATCATCTTGTACAGTCTGTATAATCTGGTCTTGTATAGTCTGTATCGTCTTGTACAGTCTGTATAATCTTGTCTTGTATAGTCTGTATCGTCTTGTACAGTCTGTATAATCTTGTCTTGTATAGTCTGTATCGTCTTGTACAGTCTGTATAATCTTGTCTTGTATAGTCTGTATCATCTTGTACAGTCTGTATAATCTTGTCTTGTATAGTCTGTATCGTCTTGTACAGTCTGTATAATCTTGTCTTGTATAGTCTGTATCGTCTTGTACAGTCTGTATAATCTTGTCTTGTATAGTCTGTATCATCTTGTACAGTCTGTATAATCAGGTCTTGTATAGTCTGTATCGTCTTGTACAGTCTGTATAATCTTGTCTTGTATAGTCTGTATCGTCTTGTACAGTCTGTATAATCTTGTCTTGTATAGTCTGTATCGTCTTGTACAGTCTGTATAATCTGGTCTTGTATAGTCTGTATAATCTTGTCTTGTATAGTCTGTATCATCTTGTACAGTCTGTATAATCTGGTCTTGTATAGTCTGTATCGTCTTGTACAGTCTGTATAATCTTGTCTTGTATAGTCTGTATAATCTTGCCTTGTATAGTCTGTATCATCTTGTACAGTCTGTATAATCTTGTCTTGTATAGTCTGTATCATCTTGTACAGTCTGTATAATCTTGTCTTGTATAGTCTGTATAATCTTGTCTTGTATAGTCTGTATCATCTTGTACAGTCTGTATAATCTTGTCTTGTATAGTCTGTATCGTCTTGTACAGTCTGTATAATCTTGTCTTGTATAGTCTGTATCATCTTGTACAGTCTGTATAATCTGGTCTTGTATAGTCTGTATCGTCTTGTACAGTCTGTATAATCTTGTCTTGTATAGTCTGTATAATCTTGTCTTGTATAGTCTGTATCATCTTGTACAGTCTGTATAATCTTGTCTTGTATAGTCTGTATCGTCTTGTACAGTCTGTATAATCTTGTCTTGTATAGTCTGTATCATCTTGTACAGTCTGTATAATCTGGTCTTGTATAGTCTGTATCGTCTTGTACAGTCTGTATAATCTTGTCTTGTATAGTCTGTATCGTCTTGTACAGTCTGTATAATCTTGTCTTGTATAGTCTGTATCATCTTGTACAGTCTGTATAATCTTGTCTTGTATAGTCTGTATCGTCTTGTACAGTCTGTATAATCTTGTCTTGTATAGTCTGTATCGTCTTGTACAGTCTGTATAATCTTGTCTTGTATAGTCTGTATCATCTTGTACAGTCTGTATAATCAGGTCTTGTATAGTCTGTATAATCTTGTCTTGTATAGTCTGTATCGTCTTGTCATGTATAGTCTGTATCGTCTTCTATAGTATTATTTATATCTGTAGTTTTGAGAGTCCCAAACAGCTGGAACCAAATTCCTTGTGTGTGTCAACATCAACACACCTGGCCAACAAAAATAATTCTGATTCTGATTCTTTCCCCTGAAGACATGCGAAGACAAGTGACAATAAAAACACAACACAAACCAACAAATGAACACCATAATCGCCGAACACATGTCAGACACTTCAGGATAAACAAGTGTGTGTTTGAGGGTGTTGTTGTGCTTTAATAATGAATCAGACCTCTGATTTCTGCAGCTCCCATATGCACAGAGGAAGAACCACCAGCAGGAGCAGGATGTAGAGAAGCACCACCAGAGGTCTGATCCACCTCCTCCAGTTTCCACAAGTGCACGGCATCTTCTTCCTTTTCCTCCTCTTCTTCTTCCTCACATTCAGCTAAACAGCTGTGATAAAGATTCTAAACAGCGTGCACGAGCAGCTCGTTGGGAAATCTCACGTGAGGAACAATGAACCCTAATCAGCTGATTCATTGTAAACAAACACGGCTCGTGGGACCTTAGCACTCATGCTAGCTCTCAAAAACACCCAGCTTTAAACTCAATATCTCCTCAGACGGATTGGTTCTGACTCCGTAATTGTGCCGCAAACAAAGATTAACACCGTAACGGCGTATTTGGAGCTTTACGGCACTGAATTACAGCAAACATCCTTCCCAGATGATAGGACAGAAGTTTAGGTAAACAACGTAACCGTGAACTTCCTGTTAGGCGTCAGTCAAGGTTGCCAGGTCTGTCTAAACCGCCCAGTCAACCTTATAAGAAAGAATACAAACAAGTAAAAAAATAATAAAGAACTTTTGAAGGTTTTAACTATATATATATATATATATATATATATATATATATATATATATATATATATATATATATATATATATATATAAGGAGATATCAAGGATTTTGTTTTATTTAATTTGATGTTTCCAAACTAATATATATATATATATATATATATATATATATATATATATATATATATATATATATATATATATATATATATATAGTGTATAATGGGAAGTCAAACACAGCGTATTATGTTACAAAGAAACAGAATATTATAACCGTCCTGTGTCGTGAAAAAAAATCCTGTTTAATTTTTACGGATCTGGCACCATTGTCTTGTTTTTAGCAAACAAATCCCACCTCTTGCCTGCCGATTGGTTAGTTGGTTAGTGAAAACTGGATACACAAAATACATCTTTAAGATACAGATACAATTGAAATACAGGGTTCTGTGATCAATTTGGAACAAAGTGTTGTGTATAAACGCCGTGATGTGTTTTAGATCAAGGCTCGTTTCTGTATAATCACGGCCAAGTGTCTCAAATTACCAGCCAATCGTAGAGCGAAGCAGATAGTTTTGACCAATGACAAGGAAGGAGGCGGGAATTAATTTAGCTAAAATCGTCAACAATTAGTGCACAGCTGACAGACAGCAGACAGAAAGTTAAACAAATACATTAATTGTAAGATAGATAGATAGATAGATAGATAGATAGATAGATAGATAGATAGATAGATAGATAGATAGATAGATAGATAGATAGATAGATAAAAATACAGACAGACAGACAGACAGACAGATAAATAAATTAAAATACATACAGATAGATAGATAGATAGAAAGATAGATAGATAGATAGATAGATAGATAGATAGATAGATAGATAGATAAACAAATTAAAATACAGACAGACAGACAGACAGACAGACAGACAGACAGACAGATAGATAGATAGATAGATAGATAGATAGATAGATAGATAGATGTGTTGTACAGTATGCATGTGTGCCACATAACAGTAATGAGATAAAGAAGTAAAAGTGGATAAAGAAAGATAGATCTAAAGACCCAAAGACTTCATCATTTCTCTAAATTTCACCACAAAGTCTAGAAGACAATAACAAAAACACACAGATTTATGAACAGAGGGAAAGATGTGAGAATGCGTGTCACTAAATCTCCACAAGATGGCAGTGTGGACTCACAATTACACCGTGAATCTCAGCACCTTCTCTATATCTTCTTTTCATCACCATCTGAAAAATCTGTCGTCTTTTAATTAAGGAATAAATGAATGTACTGTTGAGAAATGAAGGAAAATAACAGATTTATTTATTTATTTATTTATTTATTTATCTATTTATTTATTTATTTGATCATTTTGTATATATTTATTTCAGTTCGAAAGTTTTTTTTTAATTCCACAGTTTATTTACACATAATATTTTTTAAAAAATCCATTTATTTCTATTTCTGTTTCATTTCTTTGCATTTCATTTCTTTACATGTTTTTTTTAATTGTTATTAATTTTCATTTATCCACATTCTTTTTAATTTATCTTTACTAACCATTCATTTCCTTTCAGGAATCATTTATTTCACATAAAAAAATGACTTAAATTCTTCAAGTATTTCGTGATGTCAAGTCTCTCGAAACATATCTGTTTTGACCGTCTTCAGTGGCCCCACAAGTGCTGAACTTAATCTCATCTATAATTCCATTTTAATCCTAATCGAAGTCTTTAACAGTTAACGAGAAAGTTGAGTTAAGAAGTTACATGAAGACAGATTTATTATTAATTCTGGTTCTCGCTCCAGAATGATAACAATACACACTATTCCTAGTAGTTCTTAATGTTTAAAGGTATTTTTTTTTTCAGCTCAGCAGCACATTAAATAACCATCCATGAGTTGAATTATGTAGCGTACAGCTTTACTACCTAAATATGACCTTTTCATTCTCCTGGGCATTTATTTATTTATTTATTTATTTATTTATTTATTTATTTATTTATGGACCGACATATTCCTTAATGTAAATGATTTTTCTATCAAATCGAAATAAAATCCTCACATGTAAATTTATTTTCACATGATCTTTTGCAAAATTTTCTTTTACAAAAATCCCACTATTTATTTATTTATTTATTTATTTATTTATTTATTTATTTACATGTGTGATTTATTTTCCCAATTAATTTCTTAAAAAAAAATTATATCTACAAAAACGTAAATCCCCACCCAGCATTTTATGTCACTATTTTTATTTTCACATGAGGTTTGTCTACAATTATTTTTTTCCCCCACATAAAGTGGACCAACACAAGGATAATTTTCCTATAAATTCTTCTCTTTTTCCACAATTAATTTATTTCCACATGATTTTTTTTACACATTGATTGATATTCACAATATTTTTTCCCACAATTTATTTTTTTTCCTTGAATTTTTTCACAACAATTTATTTTTTTCCTAAAATTATATGTGAATAAACATATAATTTTATTTTTTACAATTTATTTATTTCAGTGTGTGACTTCCAAAATTTTATTTCCACATGATTTTTCTTTTACAAACATATTTATATCCAGACGCTTTTTGTAAAATCGAATTACAGTCAGACTTTTTTTTTCACAATGGATTTATTTCCACATAAATTCGGCTGACACGAAACTGGATGTACGTTAGGTTCAGATAAAATACAAATATGAATCGTCTTGTTGTTTTAGCAAATAGTTCTGAACACAATTTCAAGCATAAAATTTTCTATACAGTCTGAACAACCTCTAGAGTAAAGAATGAAACACTTAGAGAAGTGAAAATAATTAACAGTGAATGTTTCTTTCTTATAGTTTCCAATATTTTCCTATAAAAGCACAATCGACACATAATACTTTTTATCCATTTATAGTTACTTCTACAGGACAATCTCCTTGTTCTCACTTATGTTACCGCAGCTCTAAGCTGTAAGATGTCCTCTATTAATATCCTCACTGCAAAACAAAAACATTTCATGTTACGGGGAAACCTAGAAAGTTCTCCGTCGTGGAGTTTTGCCCGTGTTGGAAAACATAAATCTGTGGCTTTACATCTAACTGTTAGAAAGCGCCATGGACTGTCGACTCCTCCTAACTAATTCAGTGTCGCTACGGTATCATTTATCAGCGAGCAAACATGCAGCTTCCCCTGAACCTGACCCACGTAATCTGCCAGCTGATATTTCAAATCCTAATCACTTTAAGCAAACTGATGTAATCGGCTTGTCCGCCGTTTCTGTTATTAGGTCTGTCTTTTCTCCACGAGTCTGATTTGATGACCTCAGAGAGCTCGTAACACGTCTGCTTTACTGCTCCGTTCTAATCCGTCTCGATTACCTCTGTTACCCCGCGAATGGCAATCAAGTCTTTAATGGTGTTTTATGTGGGGAAGAGTTGATTTTTTTTGGAAGCCGGGGCAGGCCGTAAAAGCTGAACACCAGGCATATTTTTCCTTTTCTCCCTCACTATTGTTGTTTTTCCTGGGAAGCTGGGGGATTAGCGCTAGCTCACATCTCTGCTAGCAATTAGTTCTGCCACTTCCTAACATACTGCAGATCAGATTTTATACTCAAACAGAAGAAGGGCTGCTGGGATAGCACTGCGGTTGTCTAGACTATCTAAACGATCAGATTCTGATTGCATGGCGGCATGTTTTAACTTTTTCATATTGTGTCGTTGCTCGGTTATTACACTGCCCCCGAGTCTCACGAACGACCGGCTCTGGTGGGACAGCTTGTGCATGAATATTGAATCGATCCTTTTGGCTTATATAAATTAGACATGACTCTTGCCACAGCCATTTCAAGCACAGTACTGAATGGCTGCGAGCGATTGCTGTGCAAAATGGCACAAGTGGTGCTGCCATGTTAGGGCAGGGACAGACAAACAGCTGCTCTGTCTGAGAAATCAGGAAACATATTTAAAGATTAAGCACAAAGATTTTTTCAGGTCTGTAATTAATCCCTTGTGAGACATACAGGATTCAACCAAGGCCTCTGTGAGTGAAAAATAAATGAGATGGCTGATAAAACACATTTATGGCTGAAGCTTTGTTCGTGTTATTATTTGTTTGCTCTGTAAATAGACATCTTGAATGATTTTTTTTTTTATCTGACCTATAATAAGCTTCAGGAAAATATTAATTAGTTTTTTTTTCTTTAACTTTAATGGGATTTAGCTTTATGGCATCCAATAAACATCTTTGCTTCGGTAACGGAAATGTTTCCAGGAGTCCGTGAGGTTTAAACTAGATACGTGTCATGACGCGGGGTAAGGAAGCGGACCCAAACGCAGGATAGCAAAACAAACAGGGTTTAATAACAAAGGGAACACGAAACATGACACGGACCAAAGACAGGACAGGACAACAGTAGATTCCGCGCTGCACACTTAAATACAAAAGACAATCAGATACAATTAGGAACGGGTGTAGAAACGGGGCGGAACAGACGAGGGCAGGGCAGACATGTGGCGAGGAACATAAACAAACAAGTGCACGTGGTTAAAGTCTGGGCTGAGTCAGGACAATACGGATCAATGATAAATCCATCCGCTTGCAGTAAGCACTTGATTCTTGGGTTGGGGTGGATCTGGAGCCTAAAACTGAGTGTGAAGCAGGAATACTCAGCGGATGGTCTTCCTGAAGGTCACCAAGCACATTCTCATTTATAACGAGAGAGAAAAATAAAACAGCAAGTGATATGTTTTTGAGAGGTGGAAGTAGGTAAGAACTGGAGAACCCTGAAGAAACCATCACAGTGACAAAAAACTGCAGGAGCTGTGAAGTGACAATGCTACCAACATGATGTTTCAAAAATATATCCAAAGAAAATAAGCAGAATCTCCTCAATTGGGTTTATTCCCACTGACTTTGTAGGTCTCCTCAGTCAGTTACAGCTATCAACTGGGGTGGATGAAGCAAACACGTGCTTCCTGTGAGATCGTTTTTATAATACAGCTCATGCTGCGTCATAGGGAATGAATTCCAGTCTTTTCTGGATAAACAAGTCACTGTCGGAATTAAAACTAGCAATTTCTCAATGATAAGTGGAGGTTGTGCCATTCAGGGACCAAAATTCTTGTATCTGGGATACTGCCTAATGTTATATAAATAACATTGAATGCCAAAGGTCTCTTAGGAGACTTTCATACTGGCAGTTTAGTCTGAAACAATGAACGGTTTGCATGAAATAATGGTAATAAGAATCAGCACAGTATAGAACCTGAGATTTCCTGTCGGAGGTGGTGTGAGATCGGTTGTACTGGAAGAACCAACTCATACTCTGGTCTGCACTCCTTCAGGAAGAAAAGTGACCTACGCATGTCTTTTAGCCGATGACATCATAGTTTCCACATCATGGAAGAGGTACTGTACTTTACTTCACATAATGTAATAAAAGTAATAAAAAACTGATAAGTTTCATGCATTTTGTCATTCGTAGCTAAATGCACTGCTGAAACCAGACCAACGCTATGGTGCAAACGATCGCACTCAGATTTGGACCTGAGCAAGCGTGCGAGTGTGAAAACCTCGCTACCTCAGAGCTCCTAGCACTGCTCGACTGGTCCCATCTCTCATGGTAGGAGGTAGTAATACAGCAACACTCAAGGATAGAGCAAGTCTGTTCTGGCGCCGAGGTCCCGGAGATGTCTGAACAGTCACTGGACATCTGAAAAGTTTTAGATTGATGGTATACTAAGTCTGTACAAGTCCTAGTGAAGCTGTGTTAATGTATTCATCGATATACACTTAAGAGCACTTTTGTACGTTGTTCTAGATAAGGACGTCTGCCAAATGCCGTAAATTCAATTTAATTCAAATTTATTTGTACAGTGCTGTTTGTTTATTTGTTGTTTATTTGAATGTCCAAGATCCTTATGAAGCAGAATCCAACTGAAGCTGGTACAATCCCTAGATGCCTCAGGAGCCTCACAGGTTTGGCTTCCTCTCACTAAAGGACTGAACAATCTTCTGAAAACAACTGGAGCTGGTTGCCTCGGGATTGGTAGAAAAAAGAGAGGCCTCCATGGTCTCAAAGCAGCTTTACAGAACATAAGAAATATATACAAAAAGTTTAATACTATACAAAGATTAGTATAATACAAAAGTTTAAGATTAATATTAGACTTATATTTAAACGTGTTTGTATTTATCCGGGGGCACGGTGGCTTAATGGTTAGCACGATTCCTGCCTCCGCCTTGTGTGTGTGTGGAGTTTGCATGTTCTCCCCGTGCCTCGGGGGTTTCCTCTGGGTACTCCAGTCTCCTCCCCCGGTCCAAAGACATGCATGGTAGGTTGATTGGCATCTCTAGAAAATTGTCCGTAGTGTGTGATTGTGTGAGCGAATGAGAGTGTGTGTGCCCTGAGATAGGTTGGCACTCCGTCCAGGGTGTATCCTGCCTTGATGCCCGATGACGCCTGAGATAAACACAGGCTCCCCGTGACCCGAGATAGTTCGGATAAGCGGTAGAAAAAGAATGAATGAATAAATGGATGTATTTATCCATAATGAACAAGCCCAAGGTGACTGAGGTGACTAAAAACTCCCTAAGATGGAAGAGGAAGAAACCTTGAGAGGAACCAGACTCAAATTGAACCTCATTCTCATTTATGTGACACTGGAGGGTGTGATTATAAACTGTTATAAACAACAGAGAGTGTTATTATGAATAATGTCCTTTCTACAGTCTGACAATTGTGTATTGATTCTGAGGTTGTTGTCCTCAAAGACTGCATTGAGTTGGTATCTTCTCTTCGAATGTTTCAGATCCTCATGAAGCAGAATCCAACTGGAGCTTGTACATCTCTGGATGCTGTTCATGAGATTAACAAGGAACTAGATAATAATGTGCATCTACTAGGGGCACAAGGATATACTGTAGGATGTATTATGGGAATGCCTGGCTAAAGAGATATGTCTTTAATGAACATTTAAACTGGAAGAGTTCTGAGCCCCGAACACTGTCAGGAAGTCTGTTCCACAGTTTAGGCTTTGGGCCTGACGTTGATAGATTTTGATAATCTGGGAACTACTGTACCAGAAGACCAGGGTTTTGTGTTTGCGAAAAGTGTGACGGATTGAAGAGCGTAACGGAAGACTGGTTACTGTAGATACATGGGTCCTAAACCATTATAGGTAGCCAGTGTAGAGATGATAAAATAGGGGTTATATGATTATATTTTCTTGTCCTGGTAAGAACTTTGGCAGCTGCATTTTGGACTCACTGTAGCCTGTTTATTGAAGATGCAGAACAAACACCTAGTAATGCATTACGATAGTCCAGTCTGGAGGTCATGAACGCATGAACTAGCTTCTCAGCATCGAGACAAGTTGCCATCTAATATAACACCCAGGTGTTTCGTTGTCAAGCTAGAAGTCACAGTACATCCCTCAAAATAGAAGTTGAATTGTGAGAGCTTCTGTGTACTGTTTTTTGGGCCGATCTGAAATATTTCTGTTGGTACAATCAGTAATATTTCTGTCTTATCGGAATTTAACAATAGGAAATTGGAGGTCATTCAGTCTTTAATATCTTTAACGCACTCGGTTACCATAGACAATTTAGAAATTGTATCTGGTTTTGATGAGATATATAACTGGGTATCATCAGCATAACAACATGGAAACTAATCCCATGCCTTCTAATGATATTTCCCAAGTGAAGCATATATACTGAGAAAAACAGCAGTCCTTAAACTGATCCTTTAGGGACTCTCCATGTAAATCTACAAAATGGTAACGATCAGACAGGTGGGAACTAAACCAACTTAATGCCTGTCCCTGGATGTCTGTGAAATTTTGTAAGCGGTCTAGAAGAATGTCATGATCTATAATGTCAACTGAATCAATAAGATCAAGTACAACTAATAATGAGATGCAGTCTTGGTCCGAAGCTAAGAAAAAGTAATTTGTGACAGTTTCTGTGCTATGACTGGGTCTGAAACCTGACTGAATTTCTTCAAAGATATTGTTCTCCTGCATGACTGAGCAGAAACAACCTAATCATTTGGACATAAATGGGGGGTTTGAAATGGGTCTGTAATTTGCTAATTTGTTAGGATCTAAATTAGGTTTTAGGACCATTACAAAATGAGCATGAACCGAAACCCAGAACCCTGTCCAAGAAATCAAACTGGAACTGGAGCCTTTTCACCAGACATCAGTGCCTGATCTCAATAATGCTCTTGTAGTTGAATGATCACAATCCACACAGCCAAGCTCCAAAATTTGGAAAAGTGGAGTTATTTTAACAGAAAAATGGGACTAAATCTGGAATGGGAGAATTGCATATGGGTCTACAGATCAGGTGTCTACATTGTAATTAGATTTCTGTGCAGGGGGGCACGGTGGCCTAGTGGTTAGCACGTTCGCTTCACACCTCCAGGGTCGAGGTTCGATTCCCACCTCCGCCTTGTGTGTGTGGAGTTTGCATGTTCTCCCCATGCCTCGGGGGTTTCCTCCGGGTGCTCGGGTTTCCTCCCCAGTCCAAAGACATGCATGGTAGGTTGATTGGCATCTCTGGGACGTCCGTAGTGTGTGAGTGAATGAGAGTATGTGTGTGCCCTGTGATGGGTTGGCACTCCGTCCAGGGTGTATCCTGCCTTGATGCCGGATGACCCTGTGACCCGAGGTAGTTCGGATAAGCGGTAGAAAATGAGTGAGTGAGAGAGATTTCTGTGCATCCTGGTGCCCTGAATATAACTAGACATGAGGGAAAATGGTGCTGACAGCCTGGAGGTAGGTGAGGCATAATTGTGAAAACACAAATACTATTCTATCATTAATATCTTTAGTCACTGTATCTTGTAACTGAAACAGCCAAATCTAAAACAACAAAACAAAATCAAAACAATAAGTTCAACTAAATTAATCACACACACACGCAGGATAAATAAGCTCAATAACAATCACTAGCACGATTTTAAAATGATTCAGCAAATATCCAAATTCTTCATAAGGACCGTGCTGATTGTGAACATGTGGACATGATTAGAAGTTCAGGGAACCGGAATGTTATGTGGAACGTGATGGATCATGTGGTTTATTGTTTGGATGAGGATTCTGAAAAAATGAGTTTGTTTTTGTCTTCGGTCATCTGATGGTAACGACGAGTTAGAAGTTATTTCTGTTCTTTATTTTCTTCCTTCCAATTGTTATCACAATCGAAATTTCGGATCGAGTCCGTTAGCATGCTATTTAGATGGCAAATAGTGTAAGATTTCTATATAAATAAAGCTGCGGTAATGGGAAATCCTAGCCTTGGATGAACCATAATGTTTCAACATTAAAACCTCATTAAGTTGACAACGTTTCCTTGAATGTCGATGCAGCAAAGCCCTCATCGTAATGTTATACTGTATACTATACTAAACTACACCAAAACCACAGCACCGAAACTTAAACAGTGCCTCATTTCTGTCCAAATTTTAGTCTGTGTTTGTTGGTCGGTTCAGCTTACAGTTTTACAGTATTTACCTCCTGCTAGAATATTCAAACCACTGACAGGTGAAGTAAACAACACTGATGGGTCACTTACCTGGGGAAGGGATGGCATCACGATGCACTATGGGAATAAGGCGAGATGGTGGAGGCATTGTGATGTTCTGGGTAATGCTCTGCTGGGAAACCTGGAGTCCTACATCTTATGTGGATATTCTTATTACATTTGTTGCATTTGGCAGATGCGACTTACATTTTTAGCTCATTTTTTAAACAACTGAGCACTTATCGATAGATAGATGGATGAATGGATGAAAGGATGAATGGATGATAGATAGATAGATGGATGATAGATGGATAGATGGGTGGATAGATAGATGGATGGATGGATGGATGGAGGGGTCCAGCATTGGCAGCTTGGTGAACCTGGGATTTAAACTGTCAACCTTCCAATTGGTATTCCAACATCTTAACCACTAGGTTACCACATCGCTTGGAAGATCCTTCCAGTAAGATAATGTATCCTGTCAAACTGCAAAAATGGTCCAGAAATGGTTTGAAGAATATAACAAATAGTTCCAGCTATTGCCTTCAAATTTCCCAGATCTCTTTTCCTACCCATCCTGAGGAAAGCAGCTTGGACCTTTATCGAGAATAGGCAAACCCTGTGAGGATCCTGAGGAATCAACCGATGTACCAGCTTTAGTTGAATTCCGCTTCATGAGTGTTTATGTTCTCTGGTGTTTATAACAATTTACAAGTGTCACCCAAATCCTCTCTTCCATCTAAGGGAGTTTTCCCCACCACAGTTGCTTCAGTCTCTTCAGGCTTGTTCATTAGGGATAAATACAAACCCATTTAAATATACGTCTAATATTGATCTTAAATCTTTGTTCAAATCTGTTTTTGTATTTTTTTGCAATATTTCTTATGTTTTGTAAAGCTGGTTTGAGACAATGTCCATTGTTAAAAGTGCTATACAAATAAAACAAAATTAAATTGAATTGATGGTCATGAGCTTTGGGTTATGACCGAAAGGACAAGATCCCCGATACAGGCGGCCGAAATGAGTTTCCTCCGTAGGGTGGCTGTATGGGCGTCCCTGATAAGACTGCTGCCCCTGCGACCTGGCCCCGGATAAGCGTTAGAAGATGGATGGATGGATGGATGGATGGATGGATGGATGGATGGATGGATGGATGGATGGATGGATGGATGAATGAATGGCTGGATGGATGGATGGATGGATGGATGAATTGAATTAAATATCTGTGGGAGGTGCTGGAGAAACAAGTCTCACCTCACAACTTACAACACTTAAATGATCTCAAGCTAACGATTCCACAGCACACCTTCTGACAAATTCTGGAGTCCACAGCTTTGATTGGCTCAGATTCTGGTTTTCATCTTATGGCTAGATCTAAACCATCACAGATGCAGCATTATTTCTTTTTCCAGCAGAATCGCTCATCTTTTCAGCTATTTGTAGGGAATTAGATTTAAATTGTAAATGTGTGTTCTGTTGGATGGAAGCGTATGAGTTGTGTGACAGGCTTTACGATCGCTTCGGCTGATTGTAGCAGTCTTTCGTCGGATATTTTCTCTGGTCTGTATCTCAGATTCAGGGCAGGCCCTAGGCAAGGTTTTGAAAAACTCCTACTAAGATGTTTTGGGTTTGCTTTTCTTTTTTCTAGTCTGAATAGGTAATGTTAAAAAAATAATAAAATGAAAAACAATACAAAATAATATCTCTACACAGGATTGTGCAAATAAAATAAGAATGAGATATAATATTTGAAAATTGCCCTTTACTTGTCGCATTGGCATTTCTGGAGAATTTAGGTTTGTTTATGAAGATCAAAATGAAAAATATTATTATAATGTCAAAATCATATATATGGTATTTTTCATATCTTTTCTTTAATTTTTTTTTAAATCTCAGGGTTTTTTTTTTTAGTCTTTAGTGCAATCTGAGTCTTGCATTTTGATTTCATGCTAAATTCATTCAGGAAGTCATAAGGATCACGTGGTATTTTTAAAATATATTTTCTCTAACCTTTTTTTAAAGGATTGTTATGAATTTACATTCCTGAAGTCATGCTACAGTAAGTTAAAGTAAGAGAAACGCAGCACAGATAAATCACAGGAAGTGAGAATGACACTTGATCATTAGAAAAGAATGAGCTCACTCATCAAGTCGCTTCTCACTGATTTTTGTAGACATCAGATTTTAACAAGTGTTTATTTAAAAGAGTTTCGAGTCTGAACTTTTCTGTAGAAAATGACATCCTCGGCTCTACTGTGTTCTCCGCCGTGCACTTAGTTCCTCTCTGGAAAGCACACACATTTCCCACCAAAATCCCTCTCCCTCAAACCAGCCTCCCATCTCCCAAAAGGCAGGACTGTACTTTTTTTTTTTTTTTTTTCGTTTGAGAGCATTCTTAAGCCCACGAGAGAGAAAATGTCCAAAAACTGATTATGAATCATCTGAGACTTGAGCGGTAATTAATAATATAACAATAATTAATCCTGGCTTTTGCCCTTACAATAAGTGATTCATTTCATGTTTCACTTGGCTTGAAATGTTAACCAGAATCATACTTTATAAACATACTTTATAATAATAGTAATAATCTAAAAGGGTCACTCAATAAACATTATTCATTTTAAACACTGCTTTGAAATATTCCTGATATCAGTAAAGGCCCTAATCGTAAATGCTATTGATCATTTCTAATCAAAGTTAAACACACGCATCCAAAACAAGCAGGATAAAGGAACGTTTCATGAAATGAATCATACCAGGCTAAAATCTGGACACAAAACCTAGAATCTATCAAGATGATAGGACCTCTTTATTTAGAATGTACCCCAAATAAATAGGGGTAGTGAGGAAAAACTCTAAAAACAAAAGAAAGGAAAAAGAAAATATATAGTACTACATACAAAGGCAGATTACGAGAGCTCTTATTTTGAAATATTATTGCGAGTCTACTTTAAAACAAACCGCATTTAAATGAATTACATAAATGCAAATTTTAGTCTGAATAAATTCTTCATCCATCAACATCTATGTCGTCAGGTGACTCAAAAAGCAAGAAACATGGAAAATTCCGGAACATTTATTTAGTATGGACTTTAATCTATCCATTTTTCTGTACCACTTATCTGACACAGGGTGGTCAGGAGCCTGGAGCCTATCCCAAAGGACTCAATGCATGACGACACCCTGGATGGAGTGCCAGTCCATTGCAGGGTACAATCACACAAACTAATTTGCACATGACAGACAATATAGTGAAGCCAATCAGCCATCATGACTTTTATTTGGACTTGGAGAGGAAACCTGAGTAAGTGGAGGAAACCCACAAAGCATGGGAAGAAGAAGCAAATCCCATATACAGGGCAGAGCCATGAAGCGATCCCCAAAGCCTGGTGGTGCGAGTTAAAAAATTCCCAACAGTGTTTGAAAGTATTTTCTCATGTGGTTCTGGAAAAAGACAAGCAATCATGTCTTTGGGGCTGAGGGGGCACATATATATCATGGGGTTATATGAGTAATATGTATGAGCAAAAATAAATAGGTAAGTAAGTAAATTAATTAATTGATTAATTACACACAGAAAATTTAATTCAAGTGCTACTAAAAACAAACAAACAAACAAATAAAAAATTTAATTTGACAAATTATTTGAAAAGAATTACATATAGGAAAATATTTCATATGGAAAAGAAAGTATTAAAATAAATAAATAAATAAATAAATAAATAAATAAATAAATAAATAAATAAATAGGTAGCAATATGTGGAATATGATACTACATGCACTACACTTGCATGTCTGAAGCATACAATAAAAAAAATGTGTCTAGATGTAAGACAGACGACATCAAGGCTTTAAATTGCATAAACTTTTTATTTTAATGAAAATAAAAAGACATACTGTACATGAACATATTAAAAGCACTGAGACAAATACCAGGTCAATAACAAGCAAAATGATTATTTGAATAACAACTTAATGAGTCAGTCATATATTAATATCCCTTTCTGGGTCTCAGCGAGGGATGAATCCTTAGGCAGAACTCAGATGACCTTGAATAGGTCAAAGGTTGACTCTGATGCGATCCATATCAGAAATGAATCAGAAGCGAGCTGTTCTTGAATTGATTTGTTCAATTCTATAGTCATGACTATATGCAAAAATAAACAGCTGATAAACTAACACCGAGGACACTAATACACTGCATACTGTGTGTGCAATGCTTTACAGTATAAACCTAAATCTACATAATCAAAGTAATCTTTGATGAAAAGTGCGATTATTCTTCATGTACAATACAAGTTAAAAAAAACAAAACACAAAAACTTTTTTTTTGCACAATTTACTGCAGCTCTAAACCATATACGTGTGTTTATTTAAACTTTAAACAAGAAATCGATATAAAACTGCTGCTAAATTTCAGAATATATTTATAGACTTATATACTTCAATAGTGTACAATAGAAATAATACAACATGTATACACTGAGTATTAGGTAAGTGTACGGTTTCACAGTGTTATAAATAAAGAGACATTTTTAGTTCTCTTGGCTGTTTTTCACTTTAATGCTGAGGCCTCATCGTTCCCAAGCCCTCGCTCTGAACTTAGAAATGGTCTCTACCCCCCCATTTTTTTTTTCAACATTATTACCAAGGGTTTGTTGAAGTTGGCTAGCCTCTGTGAGCTTATTCTAAAATCTGAAGAAGGTCAAAAGTCATTATCCTCTGTCTTTCTAACCAAAGAGCTAGTCAGGACAAGCTAACCCAAATGGAAGTCCTCATTAACAAAGTAAAAGCTCTCAAAAAAGTTTTCAAGCTTTAATCGAGCACATTCTCATTTCGGTTAAGTGTCAACAGAGAATTTCTGAACTCATCCAAAGGATTGATATGAAGTGGTACTTAAAAAATACTGAAGCAAGTTTATACAGAGCACAATAACAGAAATACCTCAAATCATATACAGTGCAATGAAAAATAAATTTTTTTTGATTTTCTCTGATTTCCTGGGTCTATTGATAGTGAGTGCTGATCTCTTGAAATTTCTCTTTGAAATGCAAATTGAATTTAAAATTCAATTGTAAATAAAGAGCAAATTTTACGATTGCCATGATTATTCAAACTGGCAAATGTCCTTTGTTTGGCATCACTGGGTAAAAGAATTGTGATACCACACCAAACAAAACTTAGATTTTTAATATTCAAAATACTCTGTCTAAATCATGTGGAAAAATCTTAATATATTAATCTTAATATTTTATTAACGCTACTAATCCTAGTGGCTTCTAGTTCCAAAGGGTTCTGGTTTTTACGGGACCAGAAAGTGCTTGGACCCTTAATCGCTTCGTGTAGCTATATTTCTAATTTAGATTTGGTAATCAATCTAAATGCAAAGAACAGTGGTTTTAGAAATAGGGACAAATGTAAAAAAAAAAAAAGAAAAAACAAAACAAAACAAAAAACGTTACCATAGACAAGTTTACCCTCTGAATATATCAGAATATATCAGTTCATGGAGAAAAAAAAATGCAGGACTAAAGCAGTGTTTGGCGGAGTTGCAGGACATAAACAACTCCTGACATAAGTGTTTGTTTTAGCTTTGGAATAAAACACTTGGATGATCATCAAAAGAGCCGGAAGTTTTTATAAAACTATAAACAGATGGGTGAAAGCTTGATCTTTGTGGTTGCTAGAAGGAAGAAGAACACTGTGTGCAGTCTGTACTCATTGAGTCTCACCCATCTAATATGACAAGACTAGCAGATGGGAAGAATTCTGTATACATATATTTGAATTGCACACTACAGTTTTGTAATTGGTACACAATAGTACAAACACAAACAGACACACACAAAAAAAATACATTTATATGAAAAAAAGCCATTTTCTTACTTTTCTATTTTCTAAATACAAGAAATAAGTGGATGTGTTAAGTCTGTTAAAAATTTCACATTATTGTTAATGTCCATTATTATTCATCGCTAACTATCTAGTTAACCTGGAAGCTAATGCGTTGAGCTGTATGCTAGTTAGCAGGAAAAGCTGATATGATGTACAAGTCTGGGTTAGAAAGAAATCGCTCCCAGTCCTCCTTCTTGCTACTTCATTTCATTCTTTGTATTTTTCTCATGACCATTGGTGGTGCTGTTGAGTCTGCTTCCACAAAACTCCAATTGTCCCTCAGAAAGCAGTACATCCGAGTACAGCAAAAGTGACGTCCAGGTTAGGAAACCCACTATTCAAAAGGTTTTGACAGTCTGAAGAGAGGGATGTGAGTATTGAAATTAAAATCCATTATCCATTCTGGATATGAATAGATCTACATTTAGAAATCTGGATTTAAGCAGCAATGGGAAGGAAGAGGGAGTTTTTTTTAGTCTAATATATATTTACACCCATATGTAGGATTTGCAACACATTACTTGACTCTTCCTTCCTCCAGTTTCCTGTCCCTTGAGAAAGGGTACACATAGCTTATGCATGTATTTGTGTAGCCTAGTTTTAGTGTATTCCTGGGCCTCTGATTGCGTTCATTTATAGTTGATGTTCAGCTGCATCCTGCTGACCCTTCTCCACCCTTGCCCTTTCTCGCGCAGCAAAACTTCCCTGGAAGATCCTGGGAATTTTGCTCTGGGAGCAAGAATTTGCATACATCAGCCGCATTGTGTAGTGTGTGGTGAAATATACACAGTTTACAGTATAAGCAGCTTTGGTCACTCTGTGTCCAGCACAGAATAGTACTAATGTCCTTTAAATGGTTGACTTTCATTCTGTCAGCAAATCTTGGTTCTGATGAAACCTCGGTTTGATTGATCTTCCAGGACAGAGGTGGTTCTATAAGTGAGAAGTGGTGACTCGGTGGTTAGGGGATCTGGATTATGTACTGGACGGTTGTGAGTTTGAATCCCAGTACCAGCAAGCTGTACAGGTCATCCAATTGTTTAATAGCTGTACTTCCGGATGACACGATCAATCTGGAAGTTTTTGGGTTCTGGGGTTTTGCCTTGGATACTTGTGCCATTCATCTGCCCCATGCTGGTGACTTGGTTCTTTGAGCTGCGCCAACAACACAAGCAAGACTACAAGGGTGGAAACAACAAGACAAACTATTGAAAAATATTCAAAATTACTTAGAGTTTAGACTCAAATCACAGACATGTAATTTTAGCTAAATAAAGCATAATACATCATATACCATCACAACCTTCTGATTTAGAGAAATCCCAGACAGGGCAATGAATTTGTTTTTTAATATGATTGTTGACACTAATTACATGACATCCAATATTACCCTTCTTTCCCCAAACCCCCCTTATCTCTGCATGTGCCTGCAATAGATAAGGCACTGGTAAGGGTCCAAGCAATTCCAGGAATCAAGCATTGTTTTTTTCTGTAGAAAAATTTCAGACCCACAACTTTCAGATTGCAGAGGCCCATCGACAGGGAACAGTGGTAATTCTTAGCATGTGTTAGGAGGCTCGTGTTAGCATGTATATTTTGACTCACCTTGAAGCAATTCTTGAACTTCTTGCTGACAGTGTAGAGGATGATGGGATTGATGCAAGAGTTGATGGTGACCAGGTTTATGGCAAGATAGTCCAACACCAATAGAGAGCTATAAAAAAAAGTGTGATCACATTGTTCAATTATCTCCAGCTTTTGGTTGGAAAGGGGGTCCATTTGTTCCCAGGTACTATCCAGAACTCAACAACTGGTGTACGGTACAACAATTTGCTCAATAATATGAATGTCATAAAAAGGGACATTTAGGATCACAGTGTTTGGAAATTGGATTATCACTCACCTGTACAGATCACAGCGGTTTTCCTTATTCGAATCAGGTAGAAGTTTCTTCAGGATTCTGCTGACATGCAGGGGGATCCAGCAGAGTGCAAAAATCAGGACCAGACAAAAAATAGCCTTGGCCACCTCTCGCCTCTGCAGAACAGAAAGGAGCCAACAAATGCAGGATTGTGGAAAACACAGCTTTAATTAACTATATTGATTACTACGAGACTTATGCCAAACAAGAGACACATATGGCGCGGTTAACCAAACGTAATAAAAAACATCCTGGAAATAATTGAAACACATCCAACTGTGCCGTACGAACATGAAACAATGACTGACAAAGACGGATACAAAAGGGCAAAACATTATTTTCAAATGAGGAACAGGTGACATGACGTGGAAGGCAGAACAATAGGATAAGGCAAAGCACGTGTCTCCTGGTGAATATACAAAAAAGTCTGCTGCATTTAAAGGCCTGCCAGCCCCCCATTGGTCTGGACAGGAACTGACCCAGTAGCTCCTAACCCCTTGGTGTACACTGGACCTTGTTTATGTGTGTCCAATGAAAGCGCCTATGAGAATTTGATGCTCGATTGGCTTGATTAACTTCAATTTTAGAACCGCCGCTCTGTATTAGCATGTGCACTTTCGCCATTTAGTGTCCATTTTGTAGTTTTCAGCTGCCTGTGATCTTTATCTTTTATATAGTTTTGTGCACAGGGCTTATCATAAATCAGCTGAGCTATGAACTTGTTACCTGACAGGCATTTATCAACCTACACAATTATCACCATACAGCATAACAAAAACGTTTGTAAAGGTGGGCAGATGTTTTAGTTCCGTTAAGTATATGAGAACATATATGCACAACATTTTTAAAATTTTGATAAACAAGACCAATTGGACAGAGTGATCTTTTCAGAGTGATTCTTTTTTCCCTAAAATCAAAATATTATAATATATATTAAAAAAATGACCTCTCTTTAGCAAAGACTGTAAACATCACTTTTGGGGTGGGACTTCAAGGGTAAACCTTTTGTACCTTTGATTGGCACCCTTCAAAACTTCCAGTCAATCATTGCTCTTGAGTTATTGCTTTACGATGGTCAGACACTAAGATTTACCGTTGAAGGGATGCTGGTCTGTTTACAGGGCACCATTTACACGGATAATTAGATTCTAAGAACCATGGTTGAAGGGTAATAAGAGTGTAGCTAGGGAATCTCAGCCCATTAAACGTGCTTAACAATTAGTTCTGTTACCTGTTTGAGGTGGTCACTTAAGGCAATCCGGAGCGCTCCTTTCCTGTGGCTAAGCATCTTGAAGGTCATGCAGGTGTAGAAAAATGCTGTGCAGGCCAGTGGCATGCAGAAATAAAATCCAAACAGCCACCAGTCCTTTACATTCACGTATAGCTGGAGGAAGGACAGACTTCATTATTAAAAAATAAACATTAAATGCTGTACATACACTACACAAGAAATAAAGTTCTATAGCTGGGTTAAGGTTAAGCAACAAATTTTATATATAAATGTCAATCACAATCACATTTCTCATTTCTGAGTCCTAAACCAAGCTATACGTAGGTTCAACTCAATCCAGCCATGGAAAAGGGCACAGGAAGATTTATGACTAGTAACAAAAACACTAATAGCTAGCAGTTTTATGGTCGATGTTATGCAAGAGAAAGTTCATTCCTGCTCCACACATATGGCTTAGCTTTTGGCTTCCAATTGCACGCTGTTCAGGTCTGTGATCAATTAAATCCTCCAGATTTGTGAGCCCCAGAAAGGCCAACTCTGTGCTTCACCAACAAGCCCTCCAACACCCCCGAATCGTCTTTGTCTCCGTTTGTCTTTGTGTTCACTCTCGTTTTTTTTTTTTTTTTAGTTAATTAAGGCTTTGATACAGAATGTTCTGTAACAAACCTTGGAAAAAGAGAGAATTTTTTTTTCCCTTTCGTTCATGAGAACAGCTTTTGACAGCTTTATATACATAACTCTTCGTAATGGAGAGAACGAACAATTACAGTTTAAACTTAAGTTATTTTCCGCTAATCAAACAGTGCTAAATTTTGTTTGTACTGTATTTTTTTTTAAGTTAATTCTTGCCAGTTGGATTCCATTCAACAGAATACCATTGTTTCACAGTTATGTCCAGAGTAACAAGGAACAAAATGTTGATAAAATTACATTTGATAAAAACTGTTATCAATTCAGATGACAAGGCATTGGGTATTTTAGTATAAATAACAACAGTTGTTTTGCTAAAATGTCTAAATTAGACCTACTCAACTGGATAGCTCTAGAATGTAAAGGCTGCATTGCTGTATTTCTGCAGTGAATTTTTACCTGCATGAACCTGTAATCAGGAGGTTTGAGCATACAGGTATGTAAAGTCATGTTGTGGTAGTCGAATTTCACGACTTTAAACCCGATAGCCTCAGGCACGGCCAGAATAAATGACAGCACCCAGATGAGCACAATCTCAACAGCAGTGAGTAAAGGAATGCCGACTCCCTGAACACGACTAAACGAGGCAACAGCCCTGTACCTGTGAAGGATAAAAACAGAAACACACTTAGCATGATATTTTGAACTGGAAGAAATGTATAGATAATTAACGTGATGGAGCCATAGCCAGTAAAATATGATGAAGTATGATGACTTTTCATGATGTTTAACTGTCATGTACAAATCTGTCAATCATCTCCTCAAAACACGCTCTATAGTAGTATTTATCATCAATAACTCTATAAGGGTGAACTGAAATGATCGAAACATCGGATGAATATTCTTGGAAATTCTTGGGGCTAAAATGTACTACAGTTAGGAACTTCCAGGAATACACATATACAGTCATTTGTTCTTCCATTATCACTCATTCCGACTGGCTTTTAGGTTTAGTCTGAACACTGAGGTACATTTATATGCAGTGGGGTCGAAACTGTCCAACAAAAGTACCTGAGCAAAGTTGTGATATTAAATCATTTGTACACAAACTTCTGTGAGTCTTCTTTCATCTTCCATCGAAGCCAATGGATTTAACATCAGATCATTAGGTTTTTCACAAACCTCTGGTGTCAGTGTAAATATAGGTACAGTATGTACCAAATACTAATACATTCTGAAATGCTTGTCTGATAATATGATTTGTAATGGAAACCTTTGTGTTTGAGTGGCAAAGAGAAACAATGTCACTAGCACTTTCACTAGACCGCTACTTTTGGACCCCACTGTATGAAAACCTCAAGGGAAACTGACTTTTCACATGGAATGAAGCTGGGGTCAGAGCACAGGGTCTGCCGCTGAATTACACCCTTGGGGCTGTACAGGGTTTAGAGCCATTGCTAGAAGTCTTAGAAGTTAAATTGCTCAACATTTTGGGTAAACTTCTACTCTGTAGACTCTGTAAAAACCTACAAAAGATGCTTTCTCCAAAATATTTAAAAACCTATTGGATGGTCCAAAGACCGCTTGAAGAGCACTTTAACTGGTTATATCGCAGGACGCTCGAATGTTCTATCAGCTTATAAACAGGCATTTGTATTGAGACACCTAGAATAAACATGCATTTGTATTGAGACGCACCTAGAATCGAAGGGCTAATAAATATATTTTAAAAAACCTATGAGGATTTTTCTGTGAGTAGACAATAATTGAATGCTTATAGAAAGAGTCTCCAGTGTCAGAGTGGAAACAAAATCCATTAGGGGCCAATTCACACCACTCTCACTTGAATTTCTTTCCTAAAACAGTACAACCTGTCACTTGTGGGCACATGGGGGCAGTCGTGGCCTAATAGTTATAGAGTCTGACTTGTAACCCGAAGGTTGTGGGTTCGAGTCTCGGGCCGGCCACAACTGAGGTGCCCGTGAGCAAGGCACCGAACCCCCCAACTGCTCCCCGGGCACCGCAGCATAAATGGCTGCCCACTGCTCTGGGTGTGTGTTCACGGTGTGTGTGTTCATTGCTGTGTGTGTGCACTTTGCATGGGTTAAATGCAGAGAACAAATTCTGAGTATGGGTCACCGTACTTAGCCGTATGTTACTTCACTTCACTTCACTTCACTTGTTATTCGTTCCCTAATGTGACGTCCACCGATTCCAGAACGTTCTTTATTTACAGCAGAACGACGTTAATATAAACCGAATGAAAATCTGTGCTCTGTGTGTAAATATTAAAGAACTGCTGATTGTGATTAAGCTTGTTATTTCCCGTCTTCAAACCCGTGTTTGCTTGCGTGTTGCATTAATAACTTCTCTCTTGTGTGCATTTCCTGTAAAATGCTGCATCAAGATTTTATGCATAGCTATATTTTTCATGACTCATTTGTACATTCCTGTTTAACAGCAATGCGTCATTACTATTTCAGCAAGTGGTGTTGTATCTACCTTTTAAACAGACAAACACGGGGATGTGAATCAGATGAAATGAGACATTACCTCAAAGCTGACTGGATATAAATCAAACACAGCTGTGCTTTGAGATGGTACTTTATGGGTTTTTCCTCAAAGTTGCTAACATTTATACATCGGATCTATCTATCTATCTATCTATCTATCTATCTATCTATCTATCTATCTATCTATCTATCTATCTATCTATCTATCTATCTATCTATCTATCTATCTATCTATCTATCTATCTATCTAAAGAAAATATAACAGTGATTTACTGACTAAACTGAGACACTTATATTTGTATTTAATAAAAACCACTCAGCGATGATGTGGCTGTGAAGCTGACCTTCGCTTCTTTGCGGTTTTCCTGAAAAACTGTAATTAGCCCATGAGTTCTTTGTCTCACACAGCAAACAGCAACCATTATAGCCAACTCCAAACCCTTCTGGGATGTCTCTGGCCTCAGTAACCAACATCTGGCTTTTCTCTCTCTCTCTCTCTCTCTCTCTCTCTCTCTCTCTCTCTCTCTCTCTCTCTCTCTCTCTCTCTCTCTCTCTCTCTCAGACTCCACCCCAAATGAGTGAATCCATTAATCTTTCCTGTTGAGTGTTTCATGGGAACTGATTTTACAGACACTGCAGGGTGTGACTGTGGCTCATGAACGGTATCGCCTCCATCGCTGTGAGAAAGACCTCGTAACACTCCTTAATTAATTTACACCGCACGCGATATAAATGAGATTATTATTTCTAAATGTAACCCAGTAGCTGGCGTGTTATACGCTTTTTCACGTCATGTCATATTCTCGAATAGATTTGACAAAACATAAATAAATAAAGTCAAAGGGCATGAATTCCTTTTCTCAGATTGAGAAAACATTCTTCAGCGCCATATGTTCCTGATTTGTGCTAATGGCAAAGAAAGAGCTATATCCTGTTTAATGATCAAATATTAAATAGCATTGCTTTATCTCTGACCTATAGATGTATATAGAGGTTTGTCCTATACAGTGCATATTTTATATGAAATTCTACACTTTCTCCTCAGCTGATCCTCAAGCTTAAACCAGCCCAAAACTAAACTGAACTGAAGAACAACAAAAATCCCTACACAGTATTCTTATATTCAGAGCAAACAGAAGTCTGGTTAAAATCTAAAAGACTCTAGAAACATGAAGAAGAGAAGAAATCCTAATAGGTGATGCACCAATATTATGTAAAGAGAGATTTTGCAACATTTAGGCATAATGTATGTACTGTATCTTATGTCATATATTAATACTGTACACTGATAACATGAAGTCATGGAGTTGAGTACTTCATAAAATCTCTACTCTTTATACTCTTTTTCTGGTTTAAACACAGAAATGTATTGTAATTGTCTTCTGTATTGCTTCATTTTTTATTACAGCACAGCACTAAATACACACCGCAAGAAGACAATACTAGGACGTACCTGTCCACGCTGAGCGCGCATAAGTTCAGCACCGTAATGCCCACTGATGCCTTTTGAAGAAAGGGCACTAGTTTACACAGGATGTGGCCAAACGATGTCTCGACCATCGGAAAGTTTCCCATCAGAAGCTGCAAGAGAAACACAATGAGATTGTCTTTCAGTACGTTTCATTAGGTCAAGAGAGCTCTGTGTTATATAATGGCCAGCTTGGGGCTTTTTTTCTTATATCAGAATGTTGTTGAAGATTGTAATATAGCTAGTTTATTCTTTAATTCATTTAATTTTCTGATCTAATGTTGATTAATCGTTGTATTTATGCTTTTTGTTATATTGTTACATATTTATAATATAGTTCATATCTTTGGAAGGTTTCTATTGCACAAAAAGTAGTCTGTTGTAGAAAAAAAGCTCTTTACACTATAAGAACCTTCCCTAAATAGCAACATTTACTGAAAGGTTCTTTAGGGAACCTAAAATGGTTCTTCTATGGCAGCATTTACATTTTGGCAACTTACATTTATACAAGTAAGCAATTGATGGTTAAGGACCTTGCTCAGGGTCTCAGCAGTGGCAGCTTGATGGCAGCCTGGGGTTTAAACTCCCAACCATCAACCATTAGTCCAACACCTTCACCACTGAGCTACATTACATAGTCCACCTTAGGCTTGTATCACTGTGAAAACCCCTTGTTTGTTCTTCCAGAAGCCTTTTTTTAAGATTTCAGGGAGTATTTCCTTACCACAGTCACCTCTGAATTGCTCGTTAGGAATAAATTAAAAAATGTATATACCTCATCATCTGAAATTTATATATTTGTCACAAAAGCTGCTTTGTGAAAGGGTCAATTTATACAAATTAAATTGAGTATCTCTGCATTACTAATGTGACTAACATAGTTCAACTTAGGCTTGTATCACTGTGAAAACCCCTTGTTTGTATATTGTCTATACTGTATATCTTTCTACCTGTACAGTTCAATTCTGTTTTTACTCCAATTACAGTATATTCCCTTTCTAATCTGTTAAACTAACCTGCTAGACTACGAGTGTAAAGCAACTTTTTATTACACAAACACACACATACACAAAACAAACTATTAGATTAGATTGGATTGCCATCGGCATGGAACAACAGTAACAGTTCATTCAGAACCAAGCAGAACAGATACGTCTTTAATCTCCTCTTAAAAGCATCCCGATCACTGGCATGTATTTCATGCCTTCAAGCTTTTCCTTGAGTAGAGATGTCTGTGATGGGATTTTCCAATAACATCTAGTTTAAACCTTTAAACACAAGTATTTCTCTTTAAAAAAAAACAAAAAACGCAGCCCGAAGAGGCTTTAACTTCAAGGCCAAACTTGCTTATAACAAAACTCTGCTTTCAGTTTGTGAGTCTGAACTTGACATAAGAGTCCTGGTCTTTATATAGTGCTTGCATATAGTGTACAACATCCTTTGTACGACCGCTAAATTGGTCCTGCCAGATGGATGTCCGTCTCTCCTTAACAACGCATTTGTCAGCACTTAATACAGTGACTAAATCCTTTCTATCCTTTCCTATCTTTTCCTATCCACTCGGTGGCCATCTTGAGAAGACTTCTAGGTGTGTTTGTTTTTTTTTTAAGTCATGCAGGATCAGATCTCTATCTATGTCTAAGAAACTTATTTATAAAAAATGATGACACGGATTCAAAACTTGTCAAAAAATGCATAAATTATATACGGCATTCAGTAACATTACAAAAATTCTATATTTCTTTAGGTTACTTAGAAACCATGAAGATAGTTTAGGACTGCAATTGCCATCACTTGATATCTTCAACAAAAGAGATTTCTTGTTAAAAGATATGTAGAAATAATTCCCAGGTTACAAAGAGTACACAGTTATAGAAGGGAATTTATTCATAATCAAACTCTCTGGTGTCACTTAGTAGAGGATGGGTTCAATTTTGAGGTTCTTAAATGGTTCTTTCTCGGTGTGTATGGTTTTAATCTCCAAAGACTTTTTAACATCTTCAGAAAATTTTCTATTGCACAAAAGGTTCCCTGTAATGGAAAAAGGGTCTTTAGACTATAAGAAGAAAAAAAAAACTCTAAGAAAAAACATAGATCGTTTAAGAAACATTTACTGAAAGATTCTTTGGGGAACCAAAAATGGTTCTTCTATGGCAGCATTTACATTTTGACAGACACCCTTATCCAGAGCAACTTACATTTATATGTACAACTAAGCAATTGATGGTTAAGGACCTTGCTCAGGGTCCCAGCAGTGGCAGCTTGATTGTCCCAGGGTTTAAACTCCCAACCATCGAACTAGTAGTCCAACATCTTCACCGCTGTGCTACATAGTCCACCTTAGGCTTGTATCACTGTGAAAACCCCTTGTTTGTTCTTCCTGAAGCCTTTATTTTTAAGACTTCAGGGAGTATTTCCTTACCACAGTCACCTCTGGATTGCTCATTAGGAATACATTTAAAATTTATATACTTCATCATCTGAATGTATATATTTTTCACAAAATCTGCTTTGTGATAGAGTCAATTTATACAAATTAAATTGAGTATATCTGCATTATTAATGTGACTTAAGAGCTTATCAGCTTAAGAGTCTGATAGACCAAGGTCTATTTACTATTTACCCACAAGGCAACTTGCTTTTTTTGCTTTGTGTTCTTCTTAGCGTGGCTTCTTGGTTTCCTGCTCTTTAACTACTGTAACAGACTGTAGTATTTTACTACTATTTTTGTCTGCGAGAGGCCCTGATGATGAACATACGACATCCGTCAGATGTGAACAATACACGCAAAGCTCCTTCGAGGAGGTGGAAGACAGCCTTCAAACCGCACGTATGAATAATAATTCGACAAACATGAGGGACAAGTTATTGTCCAGATGAATGTAAACAAAGCTGACAGAAATGACTCAATTCCTAAATCAACAGGGAAATGCGTCATAGATCTGAATGCAAGCTACCTATTGGTTTATATAACTCACGGCCGAGCGTTCGTAATGCAGCTGTAATACAACAGTGGTCATTTTTTTCGATGCACTTTTTTTCTTCTTCGACTTTAACCTTTTCCAAAAACTGGTTTTGTTCTTTAAGGTCAACCATCTTGCACTGATTATGTTATTTTGCCACTTCTAAGCTTTCAGAATGTCTCCCTCTGTATGGCTTAAGGCATTGGCATGGTCCATGGTCCATATGCCAGCTAATCTAATCATGATTCGGTGCTCTGGCTGTTTTTTTTAAAGAAATCAACTGCTGAGCTCCCATTAGTTTATGTGTATCACATCCTTTAGTCTGTGATCTATTACAGGAACCCAAGAAGGACAATGAGATCTCAAGCTACTCTGGGTTCCTGTGGTCTGGTGGAGTGGCCTTGACAGGATTCGGGTGCGTAGGAACTGTCTTTTGTTGAACGGGAGGAAGGAGGATTTTAACACATAGCACATTGTGTGGAGGAATAGGTGTGTATATCTAAAGCAGGAGTCACTGTCATAAAGTAAAATGCAGGCCAACCATTCAAGGTCACTTCTGAAAAAATCTATTTTCAGTCTTACACAAGACTTTTATCTTGTATTGTATATCACATAAACAGATAAAAAATGTACATAAGACTTTTCTTTTGAAATATTTATTAATATTTAGTTTTTGAAGGAGTCTCCAGTGCTAGCGCTTTGTAACAATTAAAGAGAACAACAGAACTTTTTTTTTTTCTTGCTTAAAACATAAGTTTGCTGCTGAGGGAAGAACTGTTTATAGCGGCTGTAATGTAAGTGATAACAGGAATGAACTTGTTCCATTTAATGTTCTCAGAGCATTAAATGTAATTAGCAATGCATAAAATGAATGACAGGCTGTTCTTTGTCTCACAATGTGAATTAATTCATTGTTTGAAGAAAAATTAAACACTAAAGCACCTTTACAGTGGTGACAGTAAGTCTGATTCATCACAAAACCCCATCATTGATTATTTTTCCATAACAGCACGTCCCCAAGCGTTTCACTACGTAATTCTTTGCTCTCGGATCTCCAGCTGTATGAAATCATCAACCTCAGAGTCCACATTATGCTTCAGATTAGGCTCAGATGGCCTGCGTAAGTGGATATTTGACCCTGTTGAATTTTTCAGTGTTGTTTAACACACTGTCCTGAAGGATTGCAGGAGATAAGAGAGCAGAGTTTAATGGCTGATAACACACCGTGTCTCGTAAGGCCAGTGCTCTGTGTGTTTGTTTTCACTGGCCTGATTCCTGCTTCTCTCATCATTACACACTTTCTGACCTTACACTGTTCTAGGAGATCCAACTCTTATATCATGTTTATGTTGATTTCGTAATATTTTTATTACAAGGTTTCACTACTGAAATAAGAACAAGTTATTATTTAAATAAAAATGATCAATGTTTAAAAATACTAATTACAAGCTTCTCATAATTTAATTTACAGTATATGCAAATAAAAAAAAATTCGAAAC
Organism: Tachysurus fulvidraco; assembly: GCF_022655615.1. Classification (NCBI taxonomy): domain Eukaryota; kingdom Metazoa; phylum Chordata; class Actinopteri; order Siluriformes; family Bagridae; genus Tachysurus; species Tachysurus fulvidraco. Next base: position 26,698,093 of record NC_062521.1, on the reverse strand, counting down.
ATGATTTTATATCTTATTTTTCCTTTTTTAATTTATAAATGTATGTCCACATTGCCTTCCTTTGTGTATTAAACTCTAGTTTTCCCCCACATCTTTTAGACTTCTGTACTCTTGATTTTCTTTTTCTTCTTCTTCTTCTTCTTCTTCTTCTTCTTCTTCTTCTTCTTCTTCTTTTTCTTCTTCTTCTTCTTCTTCTTCTTCTTCTTCTTCTTCTTCTTCTTCTTCTTCCGGCTTTTCCCTTCAGGGGTCGCCACAGCGAATCATCTCTCTCCACCTATCCCTATCTTCTGCACCCTCAACCCTCAACACTTGCACCCACTAGCTTCATATCCTCATTAATTACATCCATATACCTCCTCTTTGGCCTTCCTCTTTGCCTCCTGCCTGGAAGCTCCATGTCCAACATTCTCCGACCAATATACTCATTCTCCCTCCTCTGAACATGTCCAAACTATCTTAATCTGGCCTCCCTAACTTTGTCCCCCAAACGCCCAACATGTACTCTTGATATTAACTGTAAATTGTTTTTAGTCCCTTTAATGACATGTTGGGCCATTAAAAATCACAGAAATTTGCAGTTTATCAGACACAAATTTCCACCCTCTATTTCCATCCTTAGTAAATCAGGATGTCGATATATGAGTGGTTAACAAAATCTTTTGTTTATTGAGTAATTTTGCAGTAGTGCAGTTTAAATTTTGTGGGTTCTGTCCAAAATCCATCACACACTGTTGATATTTTGTGAATTTCGGATCGATTCGCTCTTAAAAAATCCTATGATAGAAGTCTATAAGAACTCGTTGCTATCCAAAGAACCATGAGCATTAAGATTGAAAAAAATTCAAGCAGATTTTAGCTTCTTATCTGTTTCTTTGTTCTGTTTCGTGATCTTCAGGATTAAATCGTACACGTGAGGCAACAAAATAATGGACGAGATGCTGGATGGTGTACCTGGAATCCATTACTGTTGTTTCTCAACATGATCAGCAGACCATCATGATTGTAAAAATCCGAGTAAATCAATCAGACAGAGTCATAACAGTGACTGGGAGAAAATCAATGGAGGCAAGTGGAAAATTCTTAGGAAGCATGGATGAAACCTTATGGAGAGAGAAATTTATACCTGAATAGACTTCTGATCAAATCCAATCAAATTCATCTAAAAGCATTAAAATCACTTCACCTTGCAGGAAGAGAATGATCCAAACCATACTAAAGCAACAGTGGTGATGTTTTTTTTGTGGAATATAATTAACTGCTTAGATCAAAGTGTCAACCTGAACGCTCTCTAAACACAATAATGAAGCCATGATGCCCCAAACATGGAGGAATTATAATAACTATGTGATATTACAGACCTGGCCAAGCATCAGCAGGTAAGCTACCCAGCTTTGGATGATATTTGTCTTTTGCAAGGGATTGTAAGAAGAAAATAAAAAGGTTTCTTAATGGTTCTTTGGGTTATTTAAGATAACTTCCAACTGTTATATGAAAACCCCTTTGTGTAGGGATTTATATGGAATGTTTATGGATTGCCCCAGTAGGATAAACTGTAGAACACTTAAAGGTTTCTTTGTTAAGTATTGTGTTACTTGGTTAACTTCTTTGAACAATGAAAATGTGATGCATCTTTATTTTAAGCGACATGTATATAACTGAATATTCTTAATGCATACTGTTAACTATTAAACTCAGAGACTGAACTTATTATCTGCCTGGAGACAGAGAGACAGATCTTTCCATTACACCATTTTGGATGTAGATGTGTTGTTTATAGATCTCATTTGAACTTCGCCCTAAATAGTGTGTGCGTTTGGGGACAGACTAGGTTAACTTAAAATAGACCAATAAGAATGTCCATTTTGGCAAATTAATCAGGACAGCCTGGCCCAAACATGGACATCCTGGACAGTTATTGATGTCTCCAGCTTATCGCGTAGAGTTGGTGAATATTTGAACTGTTTAAAACCTTTCACTTATTTATTTAGAAAAAAAAGATCCTAGCATTAGAAACTATTTTAAGTCATTTGAACAATCATCGGGGCTTGCTGCTTTTCTCCAAATCACAACAAAATGCATTGTTTTTTTTTAAGAAAGCTGATCACTATTGTTCCCAATGACAAATAACTGATCAATAATGTTCCAAAGTCCAATAACTGACCACCATTGTTATTATGACCAATCACAGATCACCATTGTTCATAATAATCAAACACAGATCACCATTGTTCATTATAACTAATCACAGATCACCATTGTTATTATGACCAATCACAGATCACCATTGTTCATAATAACCAATCAAAGATCACCATTGTTTATTATGACCAATCACAGATCACCATTGTTTATTATGACCAATCACAGATCACCATTGTTCATAATAACCAATCACAGATCACCATTGTTCATAATAACCAATCAAAGATCACCATTGTTTATTATGACCAATCACAGATCACCATTGTTTTTTATGACCAATCACAGATCACCATTGTTCATAATAACCAATCAAAGATCACCATTGTTTATTATGACCAATCACAGATCACCATTGTTTATTATGACCAATCACAGATCACCATTGTTTATTATGACCAATCACAGATCACCATTGTTCATAATAACCAATCACAGATCACCATTGTTTTTTATGACTAATCACAGATCACCATTGTTCATCATGACCAATCACAGATCACCATTGTTCATAACAACCAATCACAGATCACCATTGTGCATAATAACCAATCATCACCATTGTTCATTATGACCAATCACAGATCACCATTGTTCATTATGACCAATCACAGATCACCATTGTTCATTATGACTAATCATAGATCACCATTGTTCATTATGACCAATCACAGATCACCATTGTTCATTATGACCAATCACAGATCACCATTGTTCATTATGACCAATCACAGATCACCATTGTTCATTATGACCAATCACAGATCACCATTGTTCATTATGACTAATCACAGATCACCATTGTTCATTATGACCAATCACAGATCACCATTGTTCATTATGACCAATCACAGATCACCATTGTTCATTATGACTAATCACAGATCACCATTGTTCATTATGACTAATCACAGATCACCATTGTTCATTATGACCAATCACAGATCACCATTGTTCATTATGACCAATCACAGATCACCATTGTTCATTATGACCAATCACAGATCACCATTGTTTATTATGACCAATCACCATTCTTTCCAATTACCAATCTGATTACCTTTATTCCCAAACACAAATCACTGATCCCCATTTCCCCAACAATTGATCGCTGACCATTATTGTTCCCAACAACCGATCACTGACCAGCATTGTTTTCAGTGGCCAATTCTTAATTACCATCGGTCCTGCCAATTAATCACTGATGTTTCCAGGGTACAATCACTTAACCCTTTTTTCCAAAAAAACAAACAAAACTAATCACTAATCATCATCATTCCCAAACATCACTGCTGGTTATATGAGTAGAGAGAGTTGAACAGTATCACTATTATTTTTATTATCCCAATTACTGAAAACAATTCTTCCCAACAACAAATCACTCAATGATCGCATTTGTTTCTATTGACCAATCACTGATCACCATTTTCCCCATTGATTAATCACAGATCATCAGAATTTCTCCCACCATCTTTGTTCTTCATTTTGTTTTACTTTAATAAAATTGATCCATTCCTTCTGTAAAATATCTAAGTATCTTAATCAAGTAAATAATTTGTAGTCCTTATCAAAGGTTTCTTGTTTCTATGAGAAAGATTATATTATATGCTGAATATATGAACCTATTTTTTCCCTTCTTTTTGAAAAAAATATGTATGCTTGGTTATTATTTATATATGGAGCTGTAGTGTAGAAGTTAAGGAGGTATCACAGAGAGGTCAAGACTAGATGTTTGAGAGATCTGCGAGAATTGAGGACACAATCCTACCTTATAGACGGTGATGGGAATGTCTATGATGATGTAGATGAGGTCACCCAGTGCTAGGCTTGCAATCAGAGCATTAGGTCCATTTCTCATGCACTTGTGCTGGTAGATAATCCTCAGCACTGTGGAATTTCCCACCAAGCCCACCACGAACACCACACATGAGATGAAGGTATTGATGACCTTGAAGGTATCATTAATGGATGTGGGTTCTTTACAGGTTGGAAAGTGTTTGGTGCGATTGACTCCTGAGTGGCTCGGAGAGCCTGGGAGATTTCCTGCTTGGCTGATGGGCCCAATGGGGGTAATGGTGGAGATGGGAAAGAGGGTGCTAGCGACCTCCTGTGTGATGTTTGCTTGAGTCATTCCACTGGAGGCCATGATGGCTGTTAACATGAACATGCAGAGGGTCAGACGGACCATAGCTGAACGTTGTTTGATTCACAGATATTGTCCACTTTTGTACACGTCAGGGCTGATAAGAGAAAAAAAAAACAGGTTTAAATGTTAAGGTAATTTCATGACTCATTTGTTTTCACTTTTTCGACACACGTCGGTGCTGCGTGAACCTCAGAATACAGCCAAAAATATCAAAGAGAATTGCTTTAGCATACAACAACAGATCGGTGAAACTTTCTTACTACTTCAAAAGAGATTTTGTGAAGCAGCACAGATGGAGCGTGCCAATACAAGTTACTGTCACGCTGCGGGACGAGATGTCGCCTCTCCCATCAGAGATGGCATGGTGCTAATGGCACAAAGCTCCGCACCAGACCTTTTGGGCTGTCTGTCTGTCTGTCTGTCTGTCTGTCTGTCTGTCTGTCTGTCTGTCTGTCTGTCTGTCTATCTATCTATCTATCTATCTATCTATCTATCTATCTATCTATCTGTCTATCTATCTATCTATCTATCTATCTATCTATCTATCTATCTATCTATCTATCTATCTATCTATCTATCTTTTCTCCACACACATTTCTCCCTCCGGTTCAGATTTAAGATTCAGAATGGCGGTTCCCCCCAAACAAAGAGTCACTTCAAAAACATGAAAGAAGCAAACTTTTTCAGACCCTTTCACAAGCAGTTACACAACACTGGGGTCTTGTGTGGATAAGAATGTTTGTGAGTGTAGAAACTACAAATCGATCACAGTTGCAGGTCACGTAACTGACTGATAGAAAAATAATAAACAAGCAAAAATGCCTGCGGGTTCAGTTTGAAAGGTCTGTAACAAATTGGAGTAGAATAAAATGTTTTGGGAATTAATTTCAGACTTTTTTTTTAGATCTATTTGGGAATTTTGTCTTTTTAGATATAGACTAGAGTAAGTTTTAAAGATTCTTAATGTCAGTCTACAAACAAAGATCCCTCTGTGTGTGTGTGTGTGTGTGTGTGTGTGTGTGTGTGTGTGTGTGTGTGTGTGTGTGTGTGTGTTTGTTTGTGTGTGGACTAGAGCTGGACTTGTATTGGATTTTATTTGAAAAGTAGTTTTTCCAATGAAAAAAAATAAATAATAAATTCCTTTCAATTACTTTTATGCCACGTTTTGATTTCTAGCCAATTTTAAAAAGTAATTTCAAAAAGTTATATTTTTTCAAGCAAAATTCCAGAATTTGGTTGTTATGGATCCTTTTGATTTGTATCCATTGATTCTTTTTAATTAAAATAATTTTATTAGATCATAATTTAGACAATTGTATGAATGTTTTTTTTAGAAAATATTTTGAAACTGTCATTTGGAAAAAAATAAAAAACATTTTCTCTAAAAATGTAAGAAAGCTGCACCACTACACTGCATCCTCATTTCTATCTGATGATTGTCGCAAATCATTTTAAAGTCTCAATTTTAGTAATACGACTAGATGTCAGTTTGTGGAAGTACCTAAAAAAACAAAAATCAGTTTGCACAACACTGACAAGTAATTCGACAACACAATTAAGAACATAAAATAAAAGCAATAATAATAATAACAGTAGTAATGTTTTTACATAGAAAGTTAATCAAGTCCCATCTCCTTCCTAACACTTTCTCTTTCCATAATCGTGACAGCAGAGCAACTTCAGAAGCGAGATGTGTTTCCTGTTCAAAGTCCTTGCCACCACCTGGTACACAAAGAACTATTTAGCCGACAGCCCTTCAAGTAGCATCATGGTTTAGCATCATCTCTGTGCTACAGGGACACGGCGTGACAGCCTGTAAACTGCTCGGCTGATGAATTATAAATACTCCTGGTTTTGCACCTACCGCTCTTTAAACGTCTGCCTCCCCTCGGATCCTGTCACTCAGTCAGTCAGCGAGTTATTCAGAAGAACTTTGAGCTGGAGCATCCCAGACATCTGCGTGCCGTCACATGCGTAATTAAGCGTCTATCAAAGTAAAGGAGGATCCCATTTGGGCCGCCGAGGAGCACTGTGGCTGCTGTGTGAGGTGCTGTAGAGACTGTCTCCAGCTTTTCCTGTGTGTATTTGTGTATGAGCGTGTGTGTGTGTGTGTGTGAGAAAAAGCACTTGGACTGGGTGGGATTGTGATTCTCCACCTCCCCCCTGGCTGGCTGGGAGGGGGCCCTCAAAGGAAACAGCAGCAGTTTTCCGTAAAGCACAGCCTGCTGGAGATGATCACTGGAGATTTGCTTTGTATACACAGACCATGTCGGTCTCTCTCTCTCTCTCTCTCTCTCTCTCTCTCTCTCTCTCTCTCTCTCTCTCTCTCTCGTTCTCTCTCTTTCTCTCTCTTCGTCCTCTCTTTCTTCACTTTCTCTTGTTGGTTCACAGAAATCACACATTCTCCATATGAGCCTCTGTATTTTAAGGTCAGCACATATGACTCACATGTGGTCACACGTGAAAAACATCTGAAAGTGCACTCCATCACGTATGTAGTCCCTGAAACTGTGAGCGATCTGTGATTCCTCGGCTCTTTAGAAAATTACTACGTATTCTTACTTTTTTTGACAGCTCTACTGTATAAAGTGTCTTGGGGTTTGTGACGGGTGCTATATAAATAAAACATTATTATTATTATTATTATTATTATTATTATTATTATTATTATTAGTAGTAGTAGTAGTAGTAGTAGTAGTAAATAAATTAATAATAATAATAATAATAATAATAATAATAATAATAATAATAATAAAAATAATAATAATAATAATGTATCACATTTTACATGTTATTTTCCAGTGTACATAGAGGAATTAATGAATACAACAATAATTAAGAAATGAAATGAAATGAAGAGAACTAAAAATATATCAATCATGTGAAAGTGAATCATATGAAGAGAAACAAATCATATGAAGCAAATCAATAAAATAAAAAGTGTAGAAAAAATGTGTAAAATAATAATCAATAAACTCACTTGGAAATCCTATGAATCATGTGGGGAAATATATACTGTAAAAAAAAAAAACGAATCATACTGAACACAAAGTCAACAGAAAGACACAAACCTAAACACAACCTTGAAAAATTGTGAAGAATCATGTGTGAAAAACGAATCATGCCAATAGAAATAAAACGATATTATTAAAAAAAAAACCACATGAACATAAGTGAATCGTGTTAAAAGTATACATGAAAAAAAATGAATCATATGATAAATCATAAATGAATCAACTCAATGAGTCATGTGAGGAAAAAAAACATATGGGAAAATAAAAACATGCAAAATTCGCATGCTTAAAAAACATATGTGTAGTCTTCATATGATAAGTGAACCATGTGTGACTTTTCTCTAAGTGTCCCGGTTCAGGAGCAAACAGTAAACTAACTCAGGACCTAAAATGATTGTACAGTGGGTGGTCAAGCTGGAGGGAAAACTCTCTTCCTGTTTGGTCAAATACAGTATAAATGTACGCAGCCATGTTCTTTATATATCCTTTTCGGTCCAAGTTAAAGTTATCCGCAACTCTGCAGAATGCACTTACATGATCATACATAAGCTCAGTGCTTACATGACTGAATCTTTGACCATTACACGAGTCTGTGCATTAATCCTTAACACAAAATGACCCATTATCTGTGAAGCTAAGTGCAGGAATAGAAGGCAGCCGTACACAAAGTCAGCACACACTGCTCAGGAGCTGAGACAGCAGCAGCAGCATCACTAGCAGCGGCGGCTTAAACCTGAACCACATACATCACCGTGCACTCAACATTAACAGCGTTTCTTTCCCTCGTTATGCTTTTGATGTTTAGGTTGGGCATCATGATCTACACAGAGCTAGCTCCATTACCTGTTATTTATTCATAAGGCTGTACTGCAGGCATTACCATGTTACATTCCATTTTTTATTACCAGTCAAATATGAGTGTTGTTTTATTGGTAAACAGGGCAGCGCTGGAAACAAGACATGCTCACGCAGCTTTTCCAAAGTTTTAAAATTCTTAAAATGAACACTTGTTTTTGGTTGCATTTGACAACAAAGAAATTTGCCGCAAAAATAAATAAATAAATAAATAAATAAATAAATAAATAAATAAATAAATAAATAAATCAGTCCACATTTTCTATCCCTGATATTTTCTCACTCACTCACTCACTCACTCACTCACTCACTCACTCACTCACTCACTCACTCACTCATTTTCTACCACGGGGAGCCTGTGCCTATCTCAGGCGTCATCGGGCATCCAGACCGGATACACCCTGGACACATTCACACACACACACACACACTACGGACAGTTTTCCAGAGACACCAATCAACCTACTGAAAAAAAAACCCCTACTTTTTTTTACTTACTTTTTAAAAAAATATACACATATATATATATGTTAGTGTGTGTGTGTGTAAAATTATATCTTCTTATATAATGTATAATATGCATTCACAGTCTTAATTATCTTATTTATGTTTTTGTTATTTTTTACAAGTCATCTCTTGTTTTCAGTTACGACATTTTAACAACAAAGAAATTATATATTATGTAATATTAAATATTATGCAAAACAAAAAAATCTTCAGTACACATTTTTTATCCCTGTTTTTTTTTTTTTTAACCTTAAATGGAAGTTGTGTTTTAAGGTGATAAAATTACTTTATTTTATTTTATTTATTTTATTTTACAAGGTTATAGTAATGATTTGGACACAAAAAAAAATACATTCAGGTATAAGGTAAAGTATGATCAAAATTCGAAGCACAGAAAATCAACTTAAGCAAGTGTGTAACTCGAGTCTGCAATGATTTGTGCTTTGTTTGCTGATTAACCAGCAAGTTTTGCAAAATAATAGTTTTACTAAGTGTTATGAAATGTGCGGGAAACCGGGAAAACCCAGTTTTGGTGAAATTGTGACATTGGGATTAATCTATTATGTCATATATTTGTGAAATCACAACATGATCCTAACATGTTTTTGTTCTTTTCTAAAGTATAATTCGAGCGTTTAAAAATTTGGTTAATCCTAAAAAAGAGGAAAAGATCGCATGTAAACAACGTTTAATTGCAGCTCCAGTCAAAGACACCAACACACCGATTTAATGCTAATTTACAACAGAAAGCAAGTAATTACTGTGAAAATATTCATTATGGATCATTTTTGCAAAGTAAAAAAAAAAAAAAAAATCTCCTCTTTTTTCTTCTTGGCTCTGATTGTGTAAGTTTCCTACACTGAAGCACAAAGTTCATGCTTCACTCGTTATCTAAAACCTCTACTTATATAAATCTTTATGTCATTTTTTTGTCAATTTGTAATCTAATATCTTTTTTTTTTGGAAGTTTTTGGAAGTATTTTACGACTGGGTCTTCCATTTTTTTTCATAAAGCTCTTACTTTATGATTTATTCATTCATTTATTACAGATATAAATTTTTTTTAGATAAGATTTCAAATACCAGACACAACCAGATCCTTTTTTTTATTTTTAAAAAAAATACTTTTATGCATATTTTCACTGAGTTCCCTGATGCTAAAAGATGACCCGGATAAAGATAACAAGGAACACAAACAACAAAAACAATTTTTTTTAACTAATCTCAAATCTAATTCCTTGAACCATTTTACCAGAAAGCACTTCAGTAGCAAATGTTCTTTCTGAATCTCTGTACTGACTTAATTGGGTAATGCTAATATTTATCACCAATTAAATTTAAAACAATTGTGTTTTCCATTAAACGTAAGTATGAATATGTAATGGCTTTTGAATAAGTAATGGTCAACAGTGGCATATATTTTATTCATCGAAATGTGATTTGATGACTTGTTTTTTTCCTCTGCAAAGTCCTTCAACTCTGCCAGCAGTTCCACTGGCGTCGTAACTTTTGGAGGCGCTGGCGGTTAAGTTTTGGAGTCTTTGTTAATCAAGCCATTAATATATAAAACGATGAAACCTTTACCTGGTCCCAGTGGTTTTAGGCTTTCATGTTGTTGTGCTGTTGTTGTTTTGGGCTCTTCATCCCATATTAATGCCATTCCCTGTGAACTCAGAGATGGCAGACTGCCTGGTAACTCATATGCTTGTTCTCTGATGGCATCTGTCGAAATGTGCTCCCTGAATATCGGTACACACCCTGTGGGAAAAACGCAGGAGCTCAAACTTCAGATTGAGAGGGGCGTAAGCGGTTTCCTAACTGGGGCACTTGCTCAGAAAATGGGGGAATTGCGCATGGAGGCAGCGTGAGAGGAGGGTAGAAACGGACGGCCATATTGATTGACTGAGTGTGTGATGCGATTAGCACACGCGATCACTCTGAGTGCTTCTAATCAGCCGTTAATGTTCTGACTTCTCTATTATATTAAGTATTATATTAGTTATTAAAAAGTAAGTATAAGTATTAAATATTAATACCTTTTTGAAATAAAAGTTTTGTGTAGTCAGAATGACTCTTTATTACTTTTTTAAATCCTACTTTGAGATTTTGTTGCTAAAAAGAGGTGAAGCGGATGCAAACACAGTTGAACTGTTTATTAAAAGAACACTGGCAAACAAATGTGAATTGTCTGGAGACAGAAAAGTAAAAAGACAGATTTCAGGTGATCAAAGATATCAACGATAACATGGACAAGACAAAGCACAAAGAGACAGTGAAAGGAACAGGATCCAAATCAAAATATACTGTAGTGATGGAAATAAAGACTTGATAATGTCAGTCGTGTGTGTGTGTGTGTGTGTGTGTGTGTGTGTGTGTGTGTGTGTGTGTGTGTGTGTTTGTGTGTCTGTGTGTGTTGTGTGTGTGTCTGTGTTTGTGTGTGTGTATATGTGTGTGTTTGTGTGTCTGTGTGTGTCTGTGTTTGTGTGTGTGTCTGTTTGTGTGTTTGTGTGTCTGTGTGTTTCTGTGTTTGTTTGTGTGTGTGTGTGTGTGTGTGTGTGTGTCTGTTTGTGTGTTTGTGTGTCTGTGTGTTTCTGTGTTTGTTTGTGTGTTTGTGTGTCTGTGTTTGTGTGTCTGTGTTTGTGTGTGTGTTTGTGTGTGTGTTTGTGTGTGTCTGTTTGTGTGTGTCTGTGTTTCTGTGTGTTTCTGTGTTTTTGTGTTTGTGTGTGTCTGTGTTTGTGTGTGTGTTTCTGTGTTTGTGTGTCTGTGTGTGTTTGTGTGTCTGTGTTTGCGTGTGTGTGTGTGTGTGTGTGTGTGTGTCTGTGTGTTTCTGTGTGTTTCTGTGTTTGTGTGTCTGTGTGTGTCTGTGTTTGTGTGTGTGTGTTTCTGTGTGTGTGTGTTTCTGTGTTTGTGTGTTTGTGTGTGTGTGTGTGTGTGTGTGTGTGTGTGTGTGTGTGTGTGTGTGTGTGTGTGTGTGTGTGTCCTCCTTGACCTTTCAGCAGTGTTTGATACGGTCAACCACAAGACTCTTTTATCCACCCTCAAGAGTCTTGGGATTTGCGGATCAGCTTGGGAATGGTTTGCCTCCTACCTGGAAGGACGCTCATATCAAGTAACATGGAGGGGAGTGACATCTGCTCCACGCAGACTCTCCACTGGCGTCCCACAGGGCTCAGTACTTGGTCCTCTTCTTTTCTCCCTGTATACTCACTCTCTTGGGGAAGTTATTTCATGACATGGGTTCTCTTACCACTGCTATGCTGATGATACACAACTTATCTTCTCTTTCCCACCCTCAGATGCCACAGCTTCTGACCGGATCTCAGCATGTCTGGCAGAAATTTCATCATGGATGACTGCTCATCAGTTAAAACTCAATCCTAGCAAAACTGAACTGCTGTTCATCCCAGGTGATTCATCCCCAGGTCACGATCTTGCTATATCCTTGCACAACGATCTGATCTCCCCTTCAGCCACAGATCGCAACCTTGGGGTAACCATGGACAATCAACTGTCCTTTTCCTCTCATGTTGCAAATGTGACTCGCTCATGTCGGTTTCTTCTCTACAATATTAGAAGGATTCGGCCATTTTTGTCCACACAGACTGCTCAGGTACTTGTTCAGTCTCTTGTCATTTCTAGACTGGATTACTGCAATGCACTGCTGGCAGGTCTACCTATGAACGCAATCCGTCCTCTGCAAATGATCCAAAATGCAGCTGCCCGGCTTGTTTTCAACCTGCCAAAGTTCTCGCATACCACCCCGCTGCTGCGATCCCTCCACTGGCTTCCGGTAGCTGCACGCATCCGATTCAAAACACTGATGATGGCCTACAAAGACAAAAATGGACCAGCCCCCTCTTACCTCAAAGCCCTCATCATTCCTCGCACTGCACCCCGTAACCTCCGATCTACCAGCACTGCTCGACTGGTTCCACCATCTCTCAGGGTAAGAGGCAAGTATACTACAAGACTCTTCTCTGTTCTGGCACCAAGGTGGTGGAATGAACTTCCCCTAGAGGTCCGGACAGCTGTCACTGGCTATTTTCAAGCGGCGGTTGAAGACCTACTTATTCAGGAAACACTTCAACTAGCACTTCTTTCCTTATCTTTTGCATTAAAAAAAAAACCTTTTGACACTTTTTTATTGTAACTTTGAACAAATGTTTTAAACTCATGGTATCTTAAGTATGTAACCTAGTGAACCAGCATTAATGTGTTCAATGTTAGAGATTTAAGCACTTATGTACGTCGCTCTGGATAAGGGCGTCTGCCAAATGCTGTAAATGTAAATGTAAATGTGTGTGTGAGTGTGTGAAAGAGAGAGAGAGAGAGAGAGAGAGAGAGAGAGAGAGAGAGAGAGAGAGAGAGAGAGAGAGTCCAGTATATAATGGTGACAGGTGAATGTATTATTAGAAGGTGAACAAGTGCTTGTGAACCTGACATGGCACGCATCTGAAATCGTGTACTGCGTTTGATTCAGTTCTCATTGTATTTGATTCAGGACCTTCTATATTTATACAGTACCTACTAGATTTATTCAGTATCTACTGCGATTGTTTCAGTACTCACTGTACAGTATGTGTTTCAGCTCTTTTTACATTAGATTAACTCTTGTATGTTGTTCGTATTTTTGTTCCTCAGCCAGTGTTCGTGGGTCTGCTGGACCCGCTGCATTTTTAGGTTTTTAATCCAACACAATCAAAAATTGTATGTTAAAATACTCTACAGATGTTTACATCATCCAAATTACAAGCAATATAAACAGTATATATGGTTAACATTTGCCCTTTACCTTTATTACATCACATTTTTTATTCAAAGTGCTACTCTTTTTTTGTTGTTTTTTAATAAAATATAATAATAAAAAAAAGAAAATCAAATTTAATCAAGTTATGAGTGGGAAAAAAATTAACAAATGTACAAGGAATCAAAGTTTTTCAAAACTATTGATGTTTATGAATACGGGTCCCACGGACCCGAACAACATACAAGGGTTAAGTACCTACTCTTTTATTTAGTACCTACTGCATTTAATTCAGTACTCACTGCATTTGATATAGTACCTACCTTTCATTTCATTAGATTCAGTACCTAGTACACTTAATCAATATCTACTGCTTTCAAATCAGTGCCCCTTGCATTTGACTCAATATCTGCTACATTTAATCAGTACATATTATCATTCGAAGCGGGTGATATTTCTTTTGATTCAGTGTTCACGGCATTTTATTCTTTACCCGCTGCACATGATTTAGCATCTACTGCATTCGATTCAGTACTTACTGAATTTGATTCAGTACCTGCTACATTTATTTTGTAACTACATTCCTGCATCATATTTTGTTACTACATTCGATTCAGTACTCACTGCATTTGATTCAGCACCTACTACATTTATTGAGTATCTACTGCATTCGGTTCAGAACTCAACGATTTTGATGTTGTAACGTACAGAAGACAATGAACGAACAGATGAAATCAAAACCGGTGTTTATTGATAGTTCAGGTATGAGGTAAAGCTGCAAAGCTTGGAGACGTGGTGAAGGACGCTTTGGCCGTGCTCCGATAAACACACTCGTGAAGGAGTTGAATCTGGTAACGTGCAGAACAGGATCTGAAAAACGCTACTGAGAAGAAGAATGAGAGAGTCGAGTTAGTAAGCATAGCATACGAGACTGGACGGTGAATGAAGGTGAAAGCGTGGCTTAAATAGTCTGTGAGCAATTAGTGTTGAGTGACGCCAGGTGATGATTATCAGAACTCCGGTGATTGAGATCTGAAGGAAGTGTCGTGAGAACCTGGCGTATCCGTGACAGATGTAGTACCTACTACATTTATTCAGTACCTACTGCATTTGATTGAGTACACACTGCATTTGATTTAGTACATACTGCATTTGATTCAGTACCTACTACGTTTATTGAGTATCTACTGCATTCGGTTCAGAACTCAATGCATTTGATTTTGTACCTAATGCGTTCGATTCAGTACACACTGCATTTGATTCAGTACCTGCTACATTTATTCAGTATCTACTGCATTCGATTGAGTACTCACTGCATTTGATTTAGTACATACTGCATTTGATTGAGTACTCACTGAATTTGATTCAGTACCTGCTACATTTATTCAGTATCTACTGCATTCGGTTCAGTACTCGCCACATTTGATTCAGTACCTACTACAGACAACTGCGAATCAGGACATAGATGCTGCTTTTGCCCCACAGAGTAGTAGAGTAGTAGTGATATTCTGCTAAGATGCATGTGCTTTGTGAATTGTGTCTCTGGTTCAAGAAGTCATTGGTCCTTGAGATAATAAATATCCCAGATAAAGATGTTTTTTTCCTTTTATGGAAACTCCAGCACCGATTACATCTAATCATGATTTGTGTGTGTGTGTGTGTGTGTGTGTGTGTGTGTGTGTGTGTGTGTGTGTGTGTGTGTGTGTGTGTGTGTGTGTGTGTAAAAAGAACAGGAAATGTACAGGTCTTGGCTTGGAATTCCTAGCGCATTCATGAAAAGTTCTCCATGATCTCTTTGTGAAACCCTGAGAGAAACTTACAACAAGATAACAATCCAAACAAGAGGTAAAAAAAAATGTAAAAAAACAAAAAACAAAAACAAACAAAAAAAAAACCAGTAAAAATCTTAAGAAAGAATGACAAACATGTTCTCCAGAACACGTTTTGCAAATGTAGACTGTCTCTTTCATAGGCTGTAGGCTGTACAGATGAGCTATACCAGACATGTTATAACTCAAGAAGAAAGAAAACATCATCCAAACCGTCTGGCAGAGATGAAACGGAGATGTCAGGAAACTATTACAACGGAATAAATATAAAAAGACGTTCAAAGGGATATGAAAGAGGGTGGAGGAAGATATGAAGGCGAACGGTGAGGTAAAACTATTCTTTTAGAGAAAAGTGAGACCCTCTAAGCAGACATTTGCTCATCAGCTTCGTTTTGTTCTACTAAACAATTACAAGTCAATAAAACAAAACAAAAAATCAGCTCTCCGTGTTCCAGAGAAGCCAGAAAACTCTTCTGTCCTGGAGTTTATTCCAGAAGCAGAATAAATCCATAAATGTTAAGCTTCTTGAAAGTAACATCAACTTACATAGACCTTCAGCCACAGTTTAAAAGAAGTGCTCAAATATATCCGAAATCCTTTAATGTTATATTTAAGAAAATCAATATAACGATTACTCAAAAATAGCTCAAAGTGATAGGAAACCCGTTTAAAACGGATTCCTGGCTTCAGGCCAGCAAACCAGCTGGGTAGAGTTCAGGGAATTCACTTCTCATGTTATTCCTTGATGTCAGCTTTCGTCAGGTTTCCCTCCTGGAGCCATGCTATAAGAAGACTCTCTGATGTACGTACGTTACATTAGTGTGTGCTATCTTCCAGTTCTGAGACAGACACGGCAGGTCAAAGGTCATGAGAAGTCTCACTGCTATCTCTTCTACAGTGCAGGGGAGAAGCTAAGTTCAGGATGCCAGACTGACATCTTTATCTGCTTTGTGAATGTTTTAAATGTGGGGAAAATGATTTTATGGCACGCACTTGACAGCCGAAGAAGATACGGTGAGCTTTTCTGTACGGAGATGTTTTATTTGTTATTTATGTGTAGAAGGAGTCTCCAGTATAAGCGATTTGTACCATAGAGAACCTAAAATAATTGTTTATACAGTATACAGTAGATCCATATTTAAGGGTTTATTGAAAAGAATTAAAGTGAGTTGGTTCTTTTTTTTAGAATATTTAGGAGTTATTTCTTTTTTGTCTATAGAAATTTAGACAATAAAATACAGCAAGTTCAAAAGCATAATTTTACTTCAACAAAAACAACAACAATGAAACAACAGTGTATAAAGCAAAACTTTCCCCTCTTACTGAAGTGTTTCATTATTTTGGTTTAATTTAATCTAATGAATCTTTTCTAAAATACGTCATTTTGTAAAAACATGTTGTTTCAAAACATCTCGCAGCTTTATCACAGAACCGTTTTAATATATAAAGCTTCACTACATAGAACCAGTTTGGGAAAGGTTTCTGTTGGCCATGCCCAAAGCTTCAGGGTTCTATATAGAACCATAAGGAACTTCTGAATGTCTTAGCTTGGTGGTTTGTCACGTGACACAAGCCATATTAAAAAAAAAAGATACAGTTGTGGGACTGACAATCCACATTCGTAACAATAATAAAGGGACAAAAATAATGACCGTTCTTTAATACAATAAACTAATGTATGTACAAGGGGGCACTGTGGCTTAGTGGTTAGCACGTTTGCCTCACACCTCCAGGGTTGGGGGTTCGATTCCCGCCTCCGGCTTGTGTGTGTGGAGTTTGCATGTTCTCCCCATGCCTCGGGGGTTTCCTCCGGGTACTCCGGTTTCCTCCACTGGTCCAAAGAAATGCATGGTAGGTTGATTGGCACCTCTGAAAAAATTGTCCATAGTGTGTGAGTGTGTGAGTGAATGAGAGTGTGTGTGTGTGTGTGTGCCCTGCGATGGGTTGGCACTCCGTCCACCGTGTATCCTGCCTCGATGCCCGATGACGCCTGAGATAGGCACAGGCTACCCGTGACCCGAGAAGTTCGGATAAGCGGTAGAAAATGAATGAATGAATGAATATTGTATGTACGAAAGTGGTCTAAGATTAAAACACTTCAGGATGTACAGATATTGGAAAATAATCCACTTTTTGGTGGGAACAGCAACACACCATGTTCTCGTGTATTATTTTTACATCACAACAATGAAACCAGATTTACTGCAGTAAAATATAGTCAATACACCTAATTCTAAATAGCAGAAACAAGCTTGCACAAATGTAATACTTGCCCTTCAGACCTCATAACGTACACACTGTTGACTTTCAAGGCTGTAGTGAAATCACAGCGCTGGTGCTAAATCAATCACTTTTATGTAGAACTGCCTCCATAAAAACAAAAAAAAAGACCAGATGTGCAATTATGGTGCATCGTCAGATGTTCAGTCCTTTGTTTGTAAATCAAATTGGGACATATTTTGCAGGTGTTCTCAGGTTTTGAGTGTTTTTTTTTCTTCTACACACACACACACACACACACACACACACACACACACACACACACACACACACACACACACACACACACATGCACAAGACTAATGTAAATCAGAGCCTGTCCATGCTTTAAAGTTCTGTCAGCCTCTTAAAGATAGCGAGAGTGTAATTAGGCCCAACACACATTCCTGCAGCACTCCATTCTCTTGTCAGATGTGTTCAGCGCAGCAGCTGATAAGAGCTGAGTGCATGTCCATAACTGGAGAGCGGGATCTGCGTCATTCCTAAAATAAACATCGAGCAGACACCTCAGGCTGTACGTCTTCCAGAAAATAATTTGACTATAATCATGACTAACGCTGACATCAGACAGACAACCCGGACTATGGACCCTTTTTTTTTTCAGCACATTCACAGTACAGCAAACAGAGTCTCTTTGGCCGAAAGGCTAATGATGTTCCTGAGAGAAAAGGGCCTCTGGCATCTGGATTGTTGGATCTCAGCTTTCAGAGGTATTAGTCTTTGTACAAGACTGATGTAAAAGGGAAAATATTTGTCAGGCTCGTTGTTAGAAACGCAGATTTAATAAAGCCTGGTTGTTAAATTGGAGTAATAAAGGCTAATATATATCAATAGAAATATTACAGTCGAGAAGAATTAGTGCTATTGGGATAAAATAACACACACACACACACACACACGCACACACACACACACACACACACACACACACACACACACACACACACACACACACACACACACACACATTCATATACACACAGATACATTTTTACACACACACACACACACATTCACATTCATATACACACACAGACACATTTTTACTCACACACACACACACACACACACACACACACACACACACACACACACACACACACACACACACACACACATTTTTACACACACACACACACACACACACACACACGCACACACACCACACAACGCACACGCACACACACACACACACAACACACACACACATTTTTTACTCACACACACACACACCACACACACAACACACAACACACACACACACACACACACACATTTTTACACACACACACACACACACACACACACACACACACACACACACACACACACACACACACATTTCTACTCACACACACATACACACACACACACACACACACACACACACACACACACACACACACACACACACACACACACACACACACACACATTTTTACTCACACACACACACACACACACACACACACACACACACACACACACACACACACACACACACACACACACACACACACACACACACACACACACACACACACACACACACATTTTTACACACACATACAAGACGAAACCAGGAGCAAACTCCATTTTTTGGCATCTGCATAAATCCCACTATTCCAACAGTAAGGTATTTTATTAACAGCAAATCGGAAGTAGATGCCAAAAAAAAATCTATCTTATATTGATCTGTTTTTATCCTTGAAAGGCAGGACAGTTTTAGCCCTGTTAAAAGATTTATATTAGCCTACTGGCCTGCTCATTTTGGTCAAACATTCTTAGCGTAAGGTTTATTGATATTTCCCTGAATTATTTCTCATGACAGCATAATGTTCTCTAAAAATGTTTCCATGACCTCCTTTAGCTCGATAAATCCCCATACCATTAGGGCAATCACGGTTCAACATCATGAACTCCTTCGCTGGATTAGCTCAGCTCGCTTTCCATGAAGTGCTCATAACATGTTCGTGAGTGATTATAACTGTGTAGAAAGTTCTTCTACTTTATAAAATCTAATAATGACTCTAAAATGTGCGCAAATCACTTCATGGTAAGTTATAAAATCTTATAATTAATTCATTATAATGTCATTATAGTAGTGTGCTTATATTCTTTATAAAGCATCTGTAATATTTAAATCCATTTACATAAAAGCTTTATGAACATTTAAAATCTCTGACATACCTTTTTTTCTTTCAAGGTTAAGCAATATAATAAAAAAAAGTTGATATATTTTATTATATTTAATTTCAGGGGGCACGGTGGCTTAGTGGTTAGCATGTTCGCCTCACACCACCAGGGTTGGGGATTCGATTCCCGCCTCCACCTTGTGTGTGTGGAGTTTGCATGTTCTCCCTGTGCCTCGGCGGTTTCCTCCCCCGGTCCAAAGACATGCATGGTAGGTTGATTGGCATCTCTAGGTGTGTATCAGGGTGTATCCTGCCTCGATGCCCGATGATGCCTGAGATACAGGCTCCCCGTGACCTGAGAAGTTCGGATAAGCGGTAGAAAATGAATGAACGAATGAATGAATGAATATTTATTTCAAACTGCAATAATGTTTTTGTTTTGTTTTTTTAATTTATGTGGTGTTAAAAGTGTCCATATTAAATGACAGGATTAAAATAAAATATGTTTCATCATGTGGCAGCAGCACAATGTATAAATGTGAAGATTTAGGTTAAAAGCATCAGTTAATGTTGAGATCAATGAAAAAGTCTGACTATAACCTTGGCATGGTTGTTGGTACTTTCAGAAATGGTTGACCTTCAATGATTTTCTAACACAGTCGTCTATAGAGTTTACACAGTGTGATAAAACTAAAAGAATAAAAAAGTCTATTACTCAACAATGGTGGTGGTGGCTCATGCGGTTGAGGGTCAGGGTTATTGTTTGTAAGGTCGGGGTTGGAACCCCAGCACTTCTATGCTGCCACTGTTGGGCCCTTGAGCATCCCTCTTAGTATCATATAGCTGCCCCTGTGCTCTGCCCCCAAACTCAAGTGAAGAAAGAACTTCACTGTGCTGAACTATATATGTGGTGATAATAAAGGCTTCTGTGTAAAGAATAAACAATGTATACGGTGTAAATAAGTATGTAATTTTTTTTTATATAGATAAACACATACTGAGGTAGACAGAAAATGAATTAGAGAGATTTGGAGTGAATTTAGAGCCATGGTGAGATGGCATGACAGCAGAAGACTACATCAGGTTCCACTTAATCAAGAACAATTGTACAGACTCACGTACAGTAGAAAAAGTCATTTTAATGAGACTGTGAACATTGAAAGCATCAGCTGCCTGTTTTATTTTGTAAGGAGTGGAATCTGATGCTTTTCTGTTCACCACGGTTGTTAAGAGTGATTATTTGAGTGATTACTTCCTTCCTGGCAGCTCAAATTAATGCAGCAATATTTTTTGAAATTATTAATTTGGGTTGTTAATTGGAGGCTCAGAATTTAAGCCCCAGTAACAGCTGCCACTGTTGGGCCCTTGATCAAGGCCCTCTCTGCTCCAGTGGTGCTGTATCATGACTGACCCTGTGTTTTAACTTCCAACGCTGGGATATGTGAAGAACGAATTTCATTGTACTGTAATGTAATGTGAGAAAATAATTTCTTCTATTCTAGGTCATAATTTGAAAGTTTGTACACCATTCATTAATTCATTTTCTACCGCTTGTCTGAACTTCTCGGGTCACGGGGAGCCTGTGCCTATCTCAGGCGTCATTGGGCATCAAGGCAGGATACACCCTGGATGGAGTGCCAACCCATCGCAGAGCACACACACTCTCATACACTCACACACTCACACACTACGGACAATTTTCCAGAGATGCCAATAAACCTACCATGCATGTCTTTGGACCGGGGAGGAAACCGGAGTACCCGGAGGAAACCCCCGAGGCACGGGGAGAACATGCACGCAATAATGCGGGAGGCGGAGGCGGGAATCGAACCCCCAACCCTGGAGGTGTGAGGCAAACGTGCTAACCACTAAGCCACTGTGCCCCCCAATTTGTACCCCACATTAAGATAAACATAAAGAAAGACACTGGTGTTACAACTAGAGATGCACCGATACCATTATTTAAGGACATTTTAGATGTTAGATTTTATACAATTTTATTTGTATAGGACTTTTAACAATGGATATTGTCTCAATGCAGCTTTACAGAACATAAGAAATGTTGTGCAAAATGTTAATTACACAAAGATTAATATTATACAAAAAATTCAAGATTAATAATAGACTTATGTCATCATCATAGACTTACAGTATATCATATTTGCTTAGTGTCACGTGATATCAGAGCGAAGTTTTTAACACAGTAACATTCCTGTGTTTCATTTGTTATAAGGAATTACGTAAGAATTTTATGACACTCTATAGAAAACCCAAAGATGTAATATGTACTGTACATAACATACAAACAATTCAAATGATTTATGAGGAATACAGACTTAAGTTTCACTGAACTAACAAGCTGAAGGATGCTGCGATGTTGAAACACAGTCAGAGTGCAATGACCCCATGCTGTGAGGTCATGAAAATCTGTCTATGGATGATCATAGAAAGTTCAAACCAAATGAGTTCAATCGCCCCGAGTATTCGCCAGTGTTCGGTGGTGCCGAAACAACTGCCTTTTTTTACCCCAACATCTGTTTGACTATTGACGCTAGATATCAACCCAGCTGCTAAACACTTGCGGAGACAGTGGAGGACACGGTGAGGGCACAAAGACCAATGCATGGAGACTTTTACACTGCAGGCCCTGCTTCAATTGCATCCATCTGCTTCACTAAGATACCGGTAAACAGAAGACCGAGAAAAGAGGAAGGCTCTGAGATCAACTTCAGATAGGACATAATTCTCTCCTTTTCCATTCATTTCCCTTTTTCCGTTGAAGGATCTGGTAGCAGGTAACTCAACCTGTTCCAGATGTCAGTGTGTGATGTCGGTGCCACACAACAGCAGCTCAACATGGAATCTTTTTCCGCTCCTAAAAATGTACAGAGAATCGTTGTGAAGGAGAGTTTTGTAATCGAGCCATCAGCAGGTGTCTAGACATAAATTACGCCACTGCTTTTTTTTTTTTTTTTTTTTGGACCTACTGCGCTAGTGTTAAATGACCGCAATCAGTCTTTGTCTGAACGACTGGAAGGCCTATAGTATTCCTCTTGTACTCTGTTTTCCTTCCTCGAATCTCCGCTCATGCATTTTATCCAGCTGTTTCTGATTTTCCCACAAAAAAACTGCCACTGCCTGCTGAGCGGCTGTCTTTTCACCCAAGACCATTTTATTCTCTATATTCTCTCTTGATCCTGATTGCAAACAGTAAAAAATGATACTTTGATGTTTACCACATGGCCCATTAACATGGTATCATTACAGGCATATTACAGTGTGAAAGCTTTTCCAGTTGTTGTTGTTTTTTTTAGCTTTCGTCATTTAACGTACAGTATAAAGCACCAAACGTTAACGACGATCCAGCTCCTGCTGCTGGATATACAGCACGACGGAGATTCCGAGCGATCCGAAAGAGAA
The DNA here is from genome assembly GCF_022655615.1 of Tachysurus fulvidraco. Lineage (NCBI taxonomy): Eukaryota > Metazoa > Chordata > Actinopteri > Siluriformes > Bagridae > Tachysurus > Tachysurus fulvidraco. Next base: position 26,674,964 of record NC_062521.1, on the reverse strand, counting down.
GATCCGAAAGCACTCTTCTTTCCCTCCAAATAGTTTTATTTTCTTATTTTACAACTACAGAGCTCAACTGCCTGTTGTTTTAAGAAAATTCCAAGACTCCAAGCAAAACACAGTATTTCCACCAGGTTACTGAACCCTTTCCTGACATCAGCATGGCTTTAGATATAGTCATGAAGTTATGAGGTTGCTTATTTGCCAGTCCAAACATCTCCCAGGCAGAACATGACTAGTTTATGTGAAAGAAATATTTCAGTCTGTGTCAGTGACCTTTTTATAACGGGAAGCATTAGGCAGGAGTGTAGAGCTCTGCTTGAACGAAGTGCTTTAAAATCATTATCTAGAGCTGGATTCCATCACCACACAACACAACACTACAGCGTTAAGTGTTTTCCCTGCACTCAGAAGAGTAATAAGGTGGAGTTAGAGGTTAAAGATGGAGTTGGACAAACATTCACAAGCAGCGGTTTATAATCTGTTCAATTTAAAACGTGTTGTCATGACCAATTAACAAAATTGTCCACAACGGTATTCAAACTAAAGTACAATCCTAAGCATTACTTAAACAATTACACAAGATTTGTGCATTTTGACACAGAGTTTTCCTAAAACAAAGGTGTGTTTAAACTAGATGTAATTCTCCTCTTGAACTTGCATCCATGTTGGGGGAAAAAACCTTGTATTTTTTTCCAGTTTGTTTGTTTGTTTGTTTGTTTATTTGTTTGTTTGTTTTCATTATCTCCACCACCCTTATTAGGGGGTTTCCTTTAAAAATAGATAGATAGATAGATAGATAGATAGATAGATAGATAGATAGATAGATAGATAGATAGATAGATAGATAGATAGATAGATTAATGAATTAATTTTTTATCCTGGTTAATTAAAGGTTACTACATAAATTCAAGCGCTTTTTTCTGTCTGAAAACACAATATGCCATGCTGACACAAATATTTCTAAAATAAATGCTCTACCAAACATAAATATGATACTGTATATAATTGGATCATAGCACCTTAATCAGCGATATATGTTTATATCAATTTAGATTTATTATTTAACTTATTTGAGGTCAGATCATCCTTCAAAATGTGAACGTGTTTACCTGAAGATTGTGTCCTATTAACCAAATTTTTGCCATTATTTTAATTTGCCAACAAAATATGAAAAGCACTATCAAATCAGCTACATCACAATTTCATGAGCTGAACAATTTTTTCTTTATTTTACTGATTAGGGCTCTATTAAGTGGCTATGGGTTGCTGATCTGAAGGTTAGAGTTCAAGCCCCAGCTCTGCCAAGCTGCCACTATTGGGCAACTGAGCAAGGTCGTTAACCCTCCTAGCTATAGTAGCGCTGTTTCGTAGCTGCTCCTGCGCTCCGACCCCAACCTCCTCAGTTGGGATATGTAAAGGAAAGAATTCCACTATGCTGCAATGTATATATGTGCTTTAATGTATATATGGTATATAATAGTTGTTGATCATATGATCAGGGTTCAAGCCCCAGCACAGCCAAGCTGCCACTGCTGGGCCCTTGAGCAAGGCCCTCAACCCTCCCTGCACTCTGACTCCAACCTCCTCAGTTGGGGTATGTGAAGAAAAAGAATTCCACTGTGCTGTAATGTAAATATGTGGCATAATAAAGGCTTCTATGCCCCCATTCTATAATAAAGGCTTCTATCTCCTAATTTCATTCATTCATTCAATAAAACGCAAGACAATAAGATGTGCTGGATCATGTGCTATTCTCCAAGCTGGTGAACAATGAAGAGGGAAACTTTATTTGTACTGATGAATGCAGTAATTTTACTAGGACTTGATTAGTTCTTTATTTCACAGTTCTCTATCTTCTCATTCATAAATCATTTTAGTTGTTTTTATTAAATGTTCTTAAATTCTTAAATTCTTTATTTATTTCTTTAAATGCTAGATTTCTGTCTATTACATGTGACAGCAAAAGGAAGAAAAAAAAAATCTGATTCTTCACACTGAATTTTGTATTCCCTTGATGGTGTGGACTAAATATACATGATTTGTAGGGAAGCTCAGTAGATATGGAAGCTCAGTGGATAAGGTGTTGGATGCCATCTGTGCCCCTTAACAAGGCCCTTAACCCTAAACTGCTCAATGGAGATAAAGTAGTCTATGTCACTCTGGATAAGAGCGTCTGCCAAATGCTAAAGGATTTGCATCATCTCTATGTGTTGCTTTGACTTCAAAATGACTCAAGTACATAACTAGAGTCTGAATCTGAGGAACTTTCCTCACATAAATATTACTTTAGCTTATAAACTTAAGCCACAATCTGAATATGGCCCACTATACATAACATCTAATCTGTTTTCCTTATGTGGTCAAAACTTCCTGTTCTATTTACTGTGTTTCCAGAGTAGTTTATTGTTGTGTGCAAATTATTTTAATTAAATTTCAAATTCAAATTATAAAGAAATTTAAAAAAATGTTTATGATTTGATACTTGTTACTTTTTTTATCCCTAGTTTTGTCTTTTAATCATAAACATTTTGTATTGTGTTTATACAAAAAAATAAATAAATAAATAAATAAATAAATAAATAAATGCAGTAAATTTGCATGTGGCATTTAACACAGAGCATTAGCACGATCTGTAAAATGAATTTACTAGCAGTTTATGGAAATCCAATCATTCCCAGACCAGGCATTAGTGTTGACATCTGACCTCTGAGTCAGAATTCAACACCCTGTTAACCTTTAAATCCCCAGTTGCTCATCAAGTAATGTTTTTTTAGGATATGAACTGCAGAAGTTTGAAAAGAGAAGAAGTAGACTTTCAGAAGATTGCTAAATTGTATGAAGGGGATTGTAGAGAAGCATATGGCATGGATCTGCACAGACAGGTGTTTGAAAATGGCAGAACAAATTGATTCCGTTGGAATAATCAGTAACATCACTGGAGAGGAAGGGACATATTTTTAAATCAGAGATGTTGATAAGGTTCCAGAACAGAAGATATCCAAAATAACTTTATTTAATTTGTTATTAATTTTTAATTTAATTTTATATTCATTTTTTAATAATTTTACTTTTTATTAAAAGACTGCAAAAGCTGAAAATTGAATAGTTCAGAGGCTGCAGCTATAAAAGTGAGCAATAAAATAAAATAAAATGTTCAACTTTTTTGCATTAAGAAAAATTTTGTATTTTTTTTTATTTATTTTTCTAAAATTGTTGGCCTTTTTGAGGTCCAGGTTTATGGTTTCTGATAATAACTCATACGTCATGATTGTGTTCCCTCCCAGCAGTCTCAATATGTAACGTTAGCATTAATATTTATGTGAACTAAAAAAAAATGATGTTTACTGTTATCTTATGTTTTTTTTTTCTTTAATCCAAACCCAACTTCATCGTAAAATATCATAAACTGTTTCAAATGAAGTATTACTAAACCTAATTACTTTCAGGTCTAAAGGTTAGACACACACATTCGGCTATTATTAAAAAAACAACAACAACAAAAAAACAATTTACATATTCATATTTATACATAGTGTGCTTTATTTTTCACAGTGTAGTACGAATAAAGTTTTTTTGCTGCTGGATATTTTGGTGGAATGGCGTCTAATTTAACTTACTGATTATTGGAAAGCTGGCAATATTGCACATTAGCTTGCTACTGTACAAAGCATTTACAATTATTATTCACTGCTTATTCGAATGAGATGGTACGGAATTTGAGTTAGCTAACTATCATACCCGATGTGGACAAACACCACTAGTTAATAGGAATTTTGAGAACTGGAGCTTCATGATCATGGACATTCTTCAGTAAACTGATAATTCCAACATTATTATACTTCCCTTTGTCACCACTAGAGCCCAAATTCCAAATATACACCTTAATAAAATGAATTATTAAAATGATAGTCAACTAAGGTAGCACCCAATCTACAAGGACTGAAGACTATTTAGGCTAATCAAGAAGCTAATCTTGTAGAATTGATGTAGTTAACCAGACAATTTCATTTTAAACACACATGCCAGTAGGCAAAACAACAGACTCTGCCTTGAAACTGCAACGTTATTTCACGGAAACTCAATTATACCAGGCTTATCTCTGTAAGGAGTGTCCACAAATTGCATCGCATTAAATCCCCAGAAACCACAGGAAGGCCCTGAACAAAGCTCTTCAGAACGTTGTTTATTTTGCTCTTCCTAATGACTGTGCTGTACAGTGACAGATTTATCTTGTGTTCCATCTCTGAAATGGCAGAAATTTGTCAAGCAGAGGTTCACTTTTATCAAAAGAGCTTGAAGATCAAACACAGGAAGCATCTGGAGCAGTAAAGAGAGTTCAGAAGTGGTCATTAACACGGTCTGTGACAGGCCTGAACACGTTTTGCTACAGTACACACTAATCTCAACTAGGATTGTGGCTCACATGTACGTTCTGCGGGGATGTTAGTAGCCTAGCGGTTAAGGTGCTGGAATATTAGTCAGAAGCTTGTGAGCTTAAACCCAAGGTCTGCCAAGCTGTCACCATTGGGCCTCTGAGCAAGGCACTTAACCCTTCTCTTAATATCTTTTATAAAATGTAAGTCGCATGCCACATGCTGAAAATGAAGCACCATGCTAGCATTTCATTATACAGTAGATGCTATTGAAATGGATCCAGGCATAAACATTGATACTTGGTACATGCCGTTATCCAGAACGAGTTACGGAAGTGCTTTGAAGTCTCTAGCAAAAAAATACATCCTGACAATTTAAGTACTCCAGGAAGAGGTCTTTAGATCTTGATTGAAGACAGACAGACCGAGAGACTTAGATGCTAGGAAATCTAGAAGAAGCCCATTTTTGTTTTTGTATATACTGTATATTTTATTATTTCTTTATTCTTTATTCGTTTTATATATATATATATATATATATATATATATATATATATATATATATATATATATATATATATATATTTGCTGTTGTAACAGTGAAATTTCCCCCAATGGGACTAATAAAGCTACAGTATATCTTATCTCATCTTATCTTATCTTATTCCACCACCTAGGCACTTGAACTGAGAAAAGTCTTGATCATGTTTGTTGATGGTTTCAATGACAAACTAATTAGAATTTTCATCCACAGAACTCTAGGTTCAAGAAAAGGTTCACCAAAACAGTACATTTTATGATTGAAGACCAGGTGATGATTTTTACTTATCTTGTAGTCATGTAGTTCCTTTGATGCCATCTAAACTTATGATTTATAATGCATTGTCCTTTCTGTGGTTTAACAGAATCCCTTATTCAGTGACTTGCAATTTATTTCAATTTATACAACTGAGCAATTGAGGGTTAAGGGCCTTGCTCAAGGGCCCAGTAGTGGCAGCTTGGTGGACTTGGGATTTGAACTCATGACTTTCTGATCAGTATTCCAACGCCTTAACCACTAGACTACCACATCCCTACGAACACAAACGTGATCCTTTTTCTGCTCAACATTGGTGTATATAATGGTCAATTGGTCAATAAATTGAAGATAGCCTTCGTTGACAGTGGAACAAGGTTAGGGGTTCGATCCCTGTCTCCATCCTGTTGTTGTACGGTTTGCATGTTCTCCTGGTGCTTTAGAGGTTTCCTCTTGGTTCTTTTTGTTTTATCACCCCAGTCCAAAGACATCCTCTGTACGCCGATATGCATCTCTAAATTGTCAGTGTAGGTATCGCATCCAGTGTGTCTCCTCCTTGTTGCATAAGTCCTCAGGGATAGACCCCAGGCTCCCAGCGACCTTGTGTAGGATAAGTGCTACAGAACATGCATGGATGGATGAATTTATGGAATTTCATGGCATGTTTTACACTGAACCAACAACCAAGACATCATTAAAGCCACTGAGATCACAAAGATGTTTTCCCTTGTTGATACATCATTTGCTGATTGGATGACTGTTTGTTTGTTTTTGTCTAAGATGTTTTTTTGGTGTTTGTTCATTAAGGGTTATAAATAATTGACAGTCATAATATATAATAGAATAACATATATGATTTTATATATATATATATATATATATATATATATATATATATATATATATATATATATATATATATATATATATATATATATATTACTGTGCTGCTGTCACATTATTCACTGATTATTTGATTAAGGAGATTAAAACAAAAAATATATATATATATATTTTTTAAATAAAATGTGTGGCTTTGTTCTATGTTGGTTTATTATGTGTTATGAAGAATTTACATAGCTCCATGTTTACATTGCTACATGTAGGATATGAAAATATTCGTAGTAACATGATATAAAAGACTTTTCTAGAAATTAACATCTTTTACTTTTGACTGTAAGGCACATGTTTAAGCTCATGTCTATGAATCGTGAGAGCATAGTTCTAAACATCATGAGTAAGCAAGCCAGATGTCTTCCAAATGCTCTCTCTCACACACACACACACACACACACACACACACACACACACACACACACACACACACACACACACACACACACACACACACACACACACACACACACACACACACACACACACACGCACGCACACACACACACACACTCTCACACACACACTCACACACACACAGATATGTTTTTTCCCTCTCTCTTTTCCAGACACATTGTGCAGGAACTGGTTTACTCAGGGACGCCCATGTCATGCGTGGAGATACAGTCATCATTTCCTGTTAATCTTGTCTACAGATGTCTCTGACAACAGCACTGTAAACTGTTTAATTTCTTCAAGCATGTGATAAATATCTACCTGAAGTCTCAAACCTTACTTGTCTTTCTAGGGAGAGGAGAAAAAAAAGGAGAAATATTTTTTCTGCCTTCCTTTTTTTTCAAAGCAGGCTATGTGACTTATGAGGTCCTTAGGGATCTGGTGAAATGGAGGAAATGGAGCAGAGCGAAATCCAGTAATCTCCAGCTATCTAACATGAGCACACACACACCACACACTCAACTCACTCAACATACCCAGTACACACATACTTTATTCGTAAACACATCATCCCACACTGTAAACTCCAATGAAAATGTAGACCGATATTTTTTTAAGTGTTTTTGGTCCTGTTCTGCGACACTTTCAGCTGAACTTCTGCTATAATCGTATAAACTGTTTATTACAGGTTTGTTTATTTAAGACAAGACTATTCAACCTTATTGAACTCAAGTTGAGACATTTTCAAAGCTTAAACTTAACCTATTGTCTTGAGTACTTCTGATCGCTCGTTGTGTTTTCTGAACCGTTCAAGACAAGAACAATGTTGTAGTGTTTAATGAGCTGCCGGTGTGTTTTCTCATCTGTCATTGTGTTTTCTGAACTGTTGTAGTGTTTTCTGATCTCTCGTTGTGTTTTCTGAAATGTTATAGTGTTTTCTATACTGCCGTTGTGTTTTCTGGACTGTCTTTGTGTTTTCTGATCTCTCATTGTGTTTTCTGAACTGTCGTGTTTTTTGAACTGTCATCATGTAGTGTTTTCTATACTGCCGTTATGTTTTCTGAACTGTTGTAGTGTTTTCTGATCTCTCGTTGTGTTTTCTGAAATGCTGTAGTGTTTTATATACTGCCGTTATGTTTTCTGAACTGTTGTAGTGTTTTCTGATCTGTCATTATGTTTTCTGATCTCTCGTTGTGTTTTCTTTTCTGTTGTTGTGTTTTCTGAGCTGCTGTTTTGTTTTCTGATCTCTTGTTGTGTTTTCTGATCTCTTGTTGTGTTCTCTGATCTGTCTTTGTGGTTTTTGCTCTGTTATTGTGTTTTCTAAATTGTCGTTGTTTTTTCTGATCTCTTGTGTTTTCTGACCTGTTGTTGAGTTTTCTGATCTTGTTGCGTTTTCTGATTTGTCATTGTGTTTTCCGATCTATCATTGTGTTTTCTGATCTGTCATTTTATTTTGTTATCTGTTGTGTTTTATCATCTATCATTGTGTTTTCTGATCTGTTGTAGTGTTTTCTTATCTGTTGTAGTGTTTTCTGATCTGTTGTAGTGTTTTCTGATCTGTTGTAGTGTTTTCTGATTTGTCGCTGTGTTTTCTGATTATTTTGTTTTGCACTTCCCAGCCACTGTAGAATAGGCTACAAGCATCTAACTCTAAAAGTGACATTTCAGTAAATTTTTGCTTATTAAATTCAGTTGTAATTATGATATCATGTGGATTCAGTTCACTCTGTTTGAAGTGAGTTGGAGGTGAACCTTCTCTAAATGAACTACAACCAAATACAGCACATTTTTTAAACTTCGAATTTAGGAATTTAGAAATTCAGCAAAGATTATGTAAACTTCTGACATGAACTGTACATATTTTTGTATATGTATTGCATTTGTGGAGTTTTCCTGTACTGTATGAAATCGTTCAGTAGTACAGAATGAGAAAGAGAAAGATAAAGAGAAAGAAAGAGGTCTGGAAATGTTTTAGTACTCTGCCTGCTTAGACATGTGATTAACTAAATGCAGCATGTCTTTATATAATAATTGATTTAGCGGAAAGTAATCATGGGAAACTACAAGATCTTTCTTTTGTGATGGGGAACTGATACTAACAGAAAGCAGAAAGAGCTTCAGGGATTCAAGATGATGTACTGTATGAGGCCACGTGTAAAGCATCAGTTATATCCAGGTGTTTTTCCTGATGTTCTTTATTAACAGAGCAATCTAGTTTCTATGTAACGTCAAAACATGGGTCGGCGCAATCCATACAATGACACATTTCTGTAAAACAGCTGTGTTAGTTTATTAGTGTTGGATAAAACACATCCAAGGAAGTGACAGAAAAACGGTGTTATGTTTAATCAATTAAAGAATGATTTAGATGATAAAAGTGTGGAATTTTAGGAAAATGTGAATTATTATTTTTCATTGATTTTGGAAAAAATTGTCCAGTCATGATATAAAAAACTCAATATAAATCACCATATATATAGTGACTGAGAAGCATAGAATAGGAATAACATGCAGTGAAGTTGATTCCTTAATATTTGTTCAGTGTTTAATGTTAAATGTGTTCAGTTCTTTAGCATCTTTCACTTGTTTGTTAATGAGCCCCCACAAACAAACAAACAAACAAACAAACAAACAAACAAACAAATAAATAAACAAATAAAGGAATAAAACAGCTTGTTGTACTGTAAAATTTCAAGTTACACCTTTATCTGTGTAGATTGCAGTGATGCTCGTGGCTTGTGAGGCACTGACTCTTTCAGAGTCATATTTAAATATATAAATTCAGTCGAAAAGCTTAAATTCAGTTTTATTACCTCCAGATTTGAGTGGACTAGTTTTGAGAAGTGGTCCTCAAGTCGTTAGGGTACTGGTCAGAAGGTCATGAGTTCAAATCCCAGAGCCCATAAGCTGCAACTCCTGGGCCATTGAGTAAACCTCAAATCCTTAGCTGTATAAATAAGATAATCATAAGTTGCCTGCCAAAATAATGAGAAATTTTTAATCTTTAATGAAACTGCAGTGCACTTAACTTACATTTTTCTTGGCATCTCTGTGGAAAAGAAGAGCAACATTGGAACATAAATCCGTGGGCCCACGCACGCCCTCTTCAGTGAGACCGAGGAACTGGCTGCCTCATTTAATTTCTTCAATGTTTTATATCATATCAGCAAGAGTGAATATGTTATACACATACATGCAATACATTACCAAGACTATGGAACGTGAGGACATACAGTATAATAAAATTGCCTACAAACATTATATTGGAGATATAGAGAGTGATAGCAACAGGCATGCACCAATCACACGAGCTCAATCTGCTTTGTATTTGGATTACGCTATCCGGGGTGAGGCTAAGCTACGAGCTGCCTCACATCGTGTCTCTGACCTGTATTTAAACCGGAAATACACAATTATTATTATAAAAATTATATAGAAATGGCATTTATATCACAAATCAGTGGATAAAAGTTTTTTTTAAAAGGATCTCTTTCTTTCCAGAGTTTCTGTAAACAAGTTTTTACTATATCTAGAAATGTAGAAATGATAACATATTATAAATGGCACAAGGATATGAACCTGTGATTTGACTTACAGCCAAAAATGACAAGACTTGATGAACAATACAGTTCAACACAGACAATACTCAATTCTCTTGAGGTTAACGACAGCTTGTCATGTGGCAGAGAACCTTTATATCGACGTAAATCTTACAGCTTTGACTGTTATAAAGTGCTGACACTGGAGATTCCTTCCAAAAATGCTTGGATATGATTGAAGTTACAGTTTGAAGTTATTGTCAGAATCGAGAACTGGACTGTGGTGTAAAAGACTAATAATAGTGATAATAGCTTTGTTGTTGAATATAATGTTGTGTATGATGAATATTGATAACTATATGTTGGCAGAAAGGAGACATTAACACACACACACACACACACACACACACACACACACACACACACACACACACACACACACACACACACACACGCTCTCCCTCACTATCAGTGCTGCACGTTTCACCTATCGAGATGTTCATGCCAAGTGTTCATTAATACACACACAGACATCAGGTGGAATTGTTCGCCGCTGATGATTTTGGCCAACGTTCAACCAGACGCCTTTTGACGTGATGACGAGCCGTATCCAAAAACACGTTCCACAGAGAGGTTTTCATTAGAGAGATAAGTTTCAGAGTGTTTTCACAGTAAACAAGGATGTGCAGCTCGAATGAGTCAAAGTGCTGCTGAGGGAAAGTTGTGATAGCTGATCAGATGTGTTTACTGGAGTCTAATGATGGGTTTATTAAACATAAATCCAAGTATGATAGCAATTAGGAAGGAATGTGTGTGTTTGAATGTGATCGTTAATGCGCTGTTTATCAGTCTCAGTAAATATTCTAGCCACTGCAGTTGCATATTACGCTTTATTTGCCTGCTGAATTTCAGTTTTTATCATATCTTTTTATTTATTTATTTATTTATTTATTTATTTATTTATTTATTTATTAAACACTCTAAGTGTTCTTTTTACTCAGTCATTAACTAAGATTTAAGTGTTAATCCTCAGTACAAAGAATACAAATAAATAAAAATAAATCTATAGATGCAGTCAATCAGATATCATCCATCACTGTATTATTTTCATAAGCTGTATTTTTATCTTTTATCTTTTTTTCCTCTGTTCTGTACAGCAAATTAAATGAAATTTTATTTAACTTGAACGTACTTTTAAGTCCCATTTTCAACTGTTTGTTCTTGTTAAAAAACATTTCACTGCATGTTGTACCAGTAACAGCACGGTTACTGACCTTATTAATCCATAATCTTATCTTAATCTCATTATAGAGAAGTTATTATTGCTTTCTATATGAAAAAAAAGATTTGTCATATGATTACATGTAAATTGAACAATTCTTTCTTTCTTTCTTTCTTTCTTTCTTTCTTTCTTTCTTTCTTTCTTTCTTTCTTTCTTTCTTTCTTTCTTGTGATAAATAACATTTGACAGCTTGTCTTTTAATGCATGTCTTTTTTTATTTATTCCTGTTTACTCAGTCTGGGGTCCAACAGAGCCCTGAATTCTTCCTTATTAGTAAGCATATATCAAAACTGTTATCAGCAAGTCCATCAGAAAAAGAATAAATAAATAAATAAAATTGTAAAGATAAATAAAAAAATAAAATATTTTCTTTTGAAGAGGGACCACCCACTGCTGGAACCACGATGGGCCGCAGGAAATAAATCACAACATACACAGTAAACATCTCAGACACATTATGGATGTAGTTGCATTAAAAGGATATTCATGACATATAATTATTATTTTTTTTTTTTTAGTTTTAGTTATTTTTACACACAGGATAAAGAGGAACAGTCCGGCTTTTCGTTTCGTAAATAAGTTGCGAACGTTAAAAAAAGAAACAGAAGAACATCAGGCAAACAACAAGAAAAAAGGACATTAAAAAAATGGCAGAACAATATCAAAAAACAAAGACAAAAAGAAAAAGACTTGGCACGGACATGTGTTTAACTACTGAACAATACTTCTCATTGGACAAAAACACACAAGGGCTCAAATATAGAAATTAATCAAAGTCAGAAAAGGTGTGGACAATGAGGACATGTGACAGGAGACAAGATCTGAATCAAAACAATAACACATGACAGAAACAAAGTACTGACACTGGAGACTCCTTCCAGAAATGTTCAGCTGAAGTGCATCAATATGAGTTCATTTACCGCTGCTCTTATAGAAAATGACTCAAAACCTTCTGACCAATCACAAGAATTCGACAGTGATGTAGAATCGCTCCAAGTTCGAAATCCACTGCTTTAAATGAATCTCAATATGAAAGTTGTCTTACGGACCAGGACGTGCAGCGTGGCATCAAACCCGAGACCACCTGTAGGACGAGGTGTGAGTTCGGTTACACCGAACTGATTCCCATGAACGTGACCGCGACTCATACTCTGTTCTGCACTCGTTCAGGAAGTAAAATAACCCTCAGGTGCGTTTTAACCGATGACGATGGCGACATCATTAGTTTCTACAACACACGGTATGAACAACTGGAGAACGTTGTGAGAGAAAGAGCTGGTGAAGTGACACAATAGCACCAAATTTATAAATAAATAAATCTAAATAAAACACATAGTGAGTCACTTTGTGTGTTCTGTGCACGTTTATGATGATGTAAGATGAGTGTAAAATCACCAGGGTTCAATAAATTGTGGGTTCAATAGCTTAGTGGTTAAGGTGTTGGTCTACAGATTGGGCCCCTGTGCAAGGCCTTTAACCCTCAGTGAGATAAAATGTCATTAGCTCTGAATAAGGCATCGATGTCTCTCGTCATGCTTGATGTTCCACAGGTGAAAGAACCCATCACACAGGGGTTTAATACATGCACTATAGTGAGGTGAACATGTTTTCCTAAAAGAGAGAATGAGGGAATCTTGTTTGAAGAAAGAAATATTTGATAAATTAGATCTTTATGATGTCACAGTCCCTGGGAGTGATACAGACCACTGTATAATTGAGTTCCATGGTATTTATTCTGTCTGCGGATCCCACGAAGGTCCTCCAAGGAAAACAGTGACCCCTGTGACCCCCATGTGAGCTGTGGACTCTGGGGGACGACCACCGGACGAGTGAAATAGAAACCAAAACAAGGTGCGAGAGCAACCAATCACGGGTTTCAGTATTGTATGTGTGTGTTCCAGTATGTATGTGTGTTTCTGTGTGTGTGTTCCAGTATGTATGTATGTGTGTTTCTGTGTGTGTGTTCCAGTATGTATGTATGTGTGTTTCTGTGTGTGTGTTCCAGTATGTATGTATGTGTGTTTCTGTGTGTGTGTTCCAGTATGTATGTATGTGTGTTTCTGTGTGTGTATTCCAGTATGTATGTATGTGTGTTTCTGTGTGTGTGTTCCAGTATGTATGTATGTGTGTTTCTGTGTGTGTGTTCCAGTGTGCGTGTATGTTTCTGTGTGTGCGTGTTTAAGAGAGCGTGTGTATTTCTGTGTGTGTGTGTGTGTTTTCCACTGTGCGTGAGTGATTGAGTGTGTATGTGTGTGTGTTTCACTATGTATGTGTGTTTCTGTGTGAGCGTGTGTGTTCCATTGTGTATACGTGTTTCAGTATGTGTGTTCCACTGTGCTTGTATGTTTCTGTGTGTTTGCGTGTTTAAGAGAGCGTGTGTGTTTCTCTGTGTGTGTGTGTGTGTGTGTGTGTGTGTG